>NC_044353.1:29417087-29598803 GCF_007364275.1 Archocentrus centrarchus | reverse complement strand
GAGGGTGACACAGCAACAATGGTAATCAAGGTTTTGGGCAATGTAATTTGCTACAAGCAAAATATTTACAGAGGATGGTTATTCACAGATAAATATGCCTTCAGAAACATGTTGATGGAGCATTCAACTCAGATAGCGGCATGCCCAGAAACGCACATTCCTACTTTATTGTACAGAGCAGCACTAAGCCTCCCACAGACGCTCCATTGACTGCTGTTCTGCCTGGGATCAATACACACAGGGAACGAATATGCCACAACACAGACCAGTAGACCAGTAAGGTCACTGTCCGACTGGGCAGAGGAGACAGGACGGCGCGCAAGGTCACAGTCTAATCACACCACGGAGAAAGAAAAAACAATCAGTCCTGCCCAATCGCATAACGGGAAGAAAATGGGAGCTGGATGAGATGAAGCAAGCCAATCAGATCATGAGCTAAATCTGTCCAGGAAAAAAAGGGCCAGTCACACTAGACACCCGTTAGTAGCTTTAATGGATATAAACCCACATTCAGAGGTGTATCAGTAAGAAAGAGACTACAAGCTCAAAGCCACACAGGTGTTCTTAACTAAGATACCAAACCCCTGGCCACCCCCTCCAGTTAATCACTTAGGATAAGTGGTGATGAAGCAGATGAGGCATTTATGTTTGCATTCCCTTTTAATGAAGGGATCATTCTTGTATTTGCACAGTAGGGACAGGTTTGGAACTCCTCTCAGGTGCACGAAGAGCCGAGACATAAAATATACAAGCTCTGAAGAGGACGCACGTCCAAAGTGTGAGTGAAAAAGCAACTCAGCACAGTACTCCCATTTCATATTGCTGGGGCATAGTGTAATAAATATTTATCTAATATTGAATTCACTCCCTCACTTTTTTTCTTGTTTTTTTGAGTATTGGATTTCTTATTTTTTGGCGCAGCACCTCCCTCACACAAGAATTCCAGGGGTTTTTCTCCCTCGCTCAGAAATTTCACCGACAGCTGCTACAAACAAACAGGAATCCTCGAGCGTGGCGAATGTGAATTTGATAAAACCCAGGGGGCAGGTTTTTCAGTAACAAGGATCATGCTGGAGAGCGGGAGTGAAAGCTGAAATCTGTATGTGGAATCTGCCTCCGACAGAAGAATCACACACCTCAGCCGGGTTTGGGAATTACAGTGATAAGACATTTGAGTCGCTGCCGTCTGCTGAATAAGAAGCAGAAGACATTAAGATGCTTACCACAAAACTTTGATCTATTGCACCCCATATCATCATTTGACATAATAATATATTTGTCTTGTACTGAATGAAATTTATCGCATGCAGGTCTTCTACAATTTTAGTTTTCCAGTTCAGAGGCACCTGGATCAATATTATCATCACTGGAACAGTAGTTGTAGTATTACCTCGAGTTTTTTGGGGTTTTTTTCTCCATCCCCACCCCCACCCTGCAGTCTGGGAGGGTACAAGATCATAAAAACCCACATTCTTCCATTTAGCTCCTCTCTCTTTATTTAGCTTTGCCTGAGGGAATTACTGTTTATTGCTAAAATGTCAAACTATTTTTATGGAGGTTGAAACTGAACACCTTCATAATTGCAAAACAGAGACCAGTCAGAGCCTTTTTTTTATGTGTCAGAACATAATGCTTCTGTAGACAAAGAAGACTAATCCATTGGTATACCTAATAGGATGTTTCAGGCAGATCTCATTGAACCTGCTTCAGGTCTTTCTATCTGCTGCCACGCTCTTTCTTTTGTTTTCATCTGTACCTGGAAGTCATCTCTAATTGGACCGCTTGTTTTAACCCTGAATGGCTTTGTTGATGGTTTTTTTTGTTTTAAAGTCTGCTAATTTGGTTAAGTGTTTAAGCAAATTTCACGCTTCTTCTGTTTTGGCAGTTTTCACATTAAGAGTGTTTTCTTTCTTCCTTCCTTTCTTTCTTTAAAGTAACATCTCCAGTCTGTAACACTCCACAGACTGGCATCTTGGCCCTGCGACCCCTTCCTCTCTATTCTGGACTTTGATGCTGTCGGCTCTGCTCTACCCTGCTGGGCTGTATCATGTTGTGTACCACCTCAAATCGATGTACTCGTGTATCCTTAGATCATTCCCTATTCGTCAGGAGTATGCCTGATGCACTGAGGTCGTGACCTCTCTCCACCAGTGCTGGCGTATCCTCCTTTTCTGTTTTGCATCACTTCCTTTTGAGGCCACAGTGATGTCTGCCTGAGACAATGCTATCATCGCTCCTCTCTGCTCATTCGGCTGTGACGGATTGATGCACAAGGGTAAACAGATAGGGCTACTACAACACATCTTTTTGGTTACTCCAGTGGAGCGGTTTCACCGGGACAGAGTCAGCGCTGGATGAGGCCGAGATTGAGCATGGGGATATTAATGTCTATTGACTAGAGGTAATAGCTTTGCTCAGCCTCAGCCTCGAGGTTGTTCCAATTTAGCCAGTCCTATAATAGCTCCTGGAAACCCTCTCAGCCAATAAATAACATGAGGTGGGTGAGTGTTAATATCAGCTAAAGACCATATATCTCTATAAACATGCAACCAAACACCTCTTCACTTTCAAAAAGGCAGTGTCTCGTTTTATCCCCACTTATTTCTATCCACCATTCACACATATCAAGGTTGCTGCTGAGGTTTTCACAGCTTTCTGCCACTCTGGGTCTGTTGAAGCTGCAAGTGTTTAAATTATCTATAACATGGGACAGGAAATAGAGAGCAAGTGGCCAGCCAGGAACCGTGGGATACTGGTACTGCTCTTCCTGTCTCTTGCACAGCCCGTGGAGCTGCAGAGCGGGACCTATTTACAGACAGGGAGTGTAATCACACACACACACGCACACACACAGACAACGGGCCGCCTTCACTTCATTTTTCACCTAGCACTATGTAAGAGTCGGTGAGTCAGTGTGTCTCAGCGGCTTTTTTTTTTTTTTTTGACCATTTGCATAAATATGTTTCGCTGTGGTGGGAAGGCAACTGTGCCTTTGATGGTGAGGGGGAGTAGGGTACGGTGGTTGGGGTCTGGGTGTGGGTGGACGGGGGATTACGCACGTCTTACGCACGTCAACCTGTCTTGTGTGTTTTCTGCGTGTTCGTGCGCGCACCCCGCTGTCTGTTCGTCTCATATCTCATAACGTTCTCGTGGAAAAAAAAAGTTTAATCACTGTCGTCAATGAGGATAGCTGCCAGTAATACACTTGTGCTACTGTTATCTTTCATATAGGCTAGTCCAGCCTCCGTTACCTTGTAGACTGCCTCCACACAACATGCATCCCACTATAGGCTTGAATATGCCGAGCAATGGCAGAATGTAATACAGAAGAGCCAGAGTGATGCACAAATAATCTACATTAAATATTCATGGAAAATAGACACATGCTGTGAGATTTAGGGCATATTCAGCAGAGCACAGTGCGGGATGCAGGATCAAAGGAGATATGATGCGAATAACGCACACATCGCGGATATCACAGACCCGCATGCACACTGGCAAAAAAAGCGACAAAAAGGAATATCTTCCTACCTTGGTGTTGCAGAAACCAGTGTCCTCCTCTCTGACCAATTTCCGATTTATGAGCTTCTCCGCTGTTTTAGTCAAAGATGCGACGCCTGTAAAGGGGCATTCCGCCCTCTTCCGCTCTGGCCACCTCACCTCTCTCTCTCTCACTCTTCTCTCCAAGACGGCACCGAGCAATAAGCCGCGCAACCGGGATGGCAGACTAAGAGAGAGAAATGAACAATATGATATCTCTCCCCTCCCCTCTTTCCCTCCCGTTTCCCGTGTTCTTCTCTTATATTTTCCCCCTCCTTGTGTTTTTTCCTCCTCTCTATTTCACTATCCCCTCCCTCTCACTCTCTCGGCTGCTTGCTCGATTCCTCTCCCTTTTTTTTCCCCTCCCTGTGCTCTGAATACTAATACTCTGTCTCTTCTCTCTCTCTGCCTGTACAGCCCAGCCAGTGCTAAAGACATACTGATGTATGTGGGGCATATAGAGGAAAGGAGAGAGAGAAGTGGTCTGTGGGTGCTGGAGTGTGTGTTTGTGTGTGTTTGTGTGTGTTGGTGGGAAGCAGGGATGGAGGGGTCTGGGAATGGTGTGGAGGGTATTGGCCTCGCAGAGCCTGCAGGGTACATGGAAGCACCAGGATGCTGTTTGGACTTATTAGGGGCTATGATTAGACAATGATACTCCTGCAAATGCCCCTGGAGAGGTGATGTAGTGTTGGTAGTGGGTGGGTTGGGGGCCACATAAAATGTTGGCGTTTTTATGGAAGAGACAGTGGGAGTAGAGGTGGGGATAGGGTAGTGTGAGGAGGAGGTGTTGCTTGGATGTCAAGTGGTGGAGAGCAGAGACGGGATGGAAGGTCAATGTTGTTCGGCTAGAGCCAAAAAGAAGGGACCTGACTGGTGTGCATGTGTGTGTGTGTGTGTGTGTGTGTGTGTGTGTGTGTGCAGCATGAGAAGAGCAGCTGAAGTATACAGAGGACATGATCTTGTTAGAATGAGACATAGGCTTATTGGAGCCATGATTAGATTATGATATTCCTGCAGGCCTCGTATACGCAGAGAGGGCGCACATAAAAATATTTCTCTGTTTTATGATAACATCATGAGCAGGATAATGAGGACCCACCGCGGTCGGTCGGGAATAGGTTTAGGCATTGAGAGTGGTTGCTTTTAAAGTGGTGTCCCTCAGGGCGCCTTCAGGGGCCCTTGACATATTCCCAGAGTGAAGTCGACCCAACAAAATGAGGAAAGCTGTAATTCAGTTATAATTGAATTTGCATATCAAGCAGCGGGAGGATGTAATAGGGAAGTAATTTAGAAATCCAGATGTCATATTTTGTATCATATTAAATCCAACAACAAAAATCAAATCTATCTGAAAAAAAAATAATTGGAAAATGGCGTGTGAATCCCTAGATTAGGGTTTCTTCTCTGCTTCCTGCTGAGATGGTGCCAACGTTAACAGTTATGTAAGGCAAGTCATCCCTCTGCCCCTCAAGATGTTCATAGCATATGGGCCTGCTGCCATATTAAATGAACATGGTGAACAGCATGCACTTTTTGTACTTGTTCTTCATGTGAGGTTTTCAGATCATATCGCTAGTCATGGCCATTTCCGCACTGTGCGTGGTATTTGTTTGTTTTTCCTGGATTCTTCCAGCCACTGCAGATGTTTCTCATTAAAATCCTGACTATAGTTAACTGCACAGCATAATTAGTAACTGCTAATATTTATAGTTAGCAGGAACCCTGCGCATTAATCTTTTTTAGTCAAAAAAGAAAGCCCTCCTACTGTGAGTTCTGTTGTCAGGACAGAAGAGAGCATCTTCATATTTAAAGACGGCGCACTGATGAATTAATCATTCTCCCAGAGTGTGCCCAAACAACACCTAATGGGCCACACAGCGCAATAGAACATCTAGGCCTTGTTAGAAACTTGGGTATGGAAATTCTACATGCATTTGGCTCAAAAACTATTCTAAATGCATGCTCTTAAAAAAAAAAATAGCACAGATCAAACTGTTATTTATTCATAAAAATGCTAATCGTGGGCTTCAAATGGGTCTAAGAGGGAGATGGAAGGGAAGGGGAGGTGGTGGGTCACTTGAATTAGTTTTGCTTAAGTGAATCCAAATTTGATCTTGTGCTTTTTATTATGATAATGAAGAGCAAAGATCAAGACGTAGATTTTGAAAAAAAAAAAATTTGGAATCCACATCTTAAAAGAATCACATTAATGGTGCATTCAGGACTAATGCTCCCGCAGAGCATTTAGTGATCCACATCAAGGACTTTATCACAATGGCAAAACAATCAAATCTCATCACTTCACATGATCTTACAGTTCATCAAATGGAAAGTGAGACTATTGCACAGACCACATTTATTCCCAACCCGATTCTTAATAACTTTGTCATACTGACAAAAATAATAAAATCTTGTCAGCTATTACGTATTCAGAGAAAATTAAGCAGGAATGTTCTCAACATTAAACAGCAAATGGCATTAAAAAGAATATTTGTCCCATGTAGTTTAACAAATTAACACCTTATAATTATATTACACTGCGTTTCTCATCCTTCTGGAAACGATAATGGAAAAAGACGGACAGATGATGGAAAATAGCTGTTTGGAACCCTGCAGCGGGCGATGATTGACTGATAAATGAGAGTAAACAGTGACCTCTGTTAACTGTCAAAGCAGAGCACGGAGAGAGGCTGAGACACACAACAGAAGAGGACAGGAACACATAGAGGGAGAACCAGGACAAAAACAGAGGAGAGGAGAGAGAGAGAGATAGAGAGAGAGTAAAAGTTAAACAACAAATGGATTGAGAGGAGGGAAACTAAAAGCTCAGCTGGCAGCAGCTGCCACTGTCAGACCAGAAATCTTGTTTCCCCTAAAACGAGCACCGGCATTATAATATCTCTCTTATGTGGGACAAATTATCCACTCCTCCAAGTGCACACAAAACACTCTTAGGCACTCAATTCACGCATGAACACTCCCTGGCACTAAGGATCCATGTATGTAATCACACGTGCACACGTATTAAAGAAAGTAGACCGCGAAATGCTGGAGGGGAGAAGAGCCATGAAGAGATTAAGAGTGACTAAGACCGTTGGTGTCAACTCAATGGGGCGAAATGTGTCTGAGTCCAAATTCAAATATGGTTTAAGACTACCGTAAATAAGAAAGCCACAAAATAGTGCGAGAGTTTTATTTCCAAATCTAAAAAGGAAAATAAGGGTAAATGGAGCATTCAGGAACAGTGTAGCTTAATAGTTTATTGCACTGACTATATCCAAAATAATTCTTAAGTCTTTCGTCTGCAGCAATTTTGTTGATACAAGCAGGTTTGACAGTTTCCAGTGATAAATGATGTTAGATATTTTGCTGTATCGTAAGTGCTGGTGAGGGACGCTATAGTGCGTGGGGCTCATGCTGTTATTAATTAAGGATCTCATGCAGCTCCTGAAGTGCAATCCTGGGATTGCAGGTTTAACTTTTAGGGCCTCTTGTATATTAAACTTTTCACTTTCAAATAGAGGCAGCAGTGGTCAACAGTACTTCTGAATTGCCTTCTTTGTGCTTCTCCCTCTGACTAGGGACTGTCCATTTCATACACTACATAAATCTTGTAGCTTCAGCAATAGTAACACTGAAGGGCCTTTGGTTTCAGATTTCATATTAAAGACAGTGTTTCACTCCAAGTTTGGTGGCATTTTAGGACCAATAAATAGGAAGTGAGGCTGTAATCTTAAGCTTCTTTAACACTGGACAAAAAACACAACATCTGATCTTTGCTTTCACTGTGAACGTATACAGAATGTGTACGGGAGGGGAAGATTCATGCTTATATGTATATTTATAATTAATATGATGGTATATTTTGGGGTGTTGTTAGCTTGCTGTAAATGCCAGCTTGGTTTTCTTTTAATCAGCCTATCAAAACAAATTGCAAATAGAAGACTTTGCCTTACAGGAGTTTCTCTGTTTCAAGAAACAGCAAAAAGTCTCAAAGTAGAGCACTGTGGTCCATGAGGTCATTCTGACTTCAAGTGGTTTCTGCTATAAATCATCTCTTGGAGTTGCCTCTAACTTTCGAGATGTGTAGTTCTCACAGGGACAAGAACAGGGATCTTTTAGTTGTCAAAATAAAGTGAGCCAAAATATGTGTGGACACTTCTCTGTGCTCAGTTACAAAGAAAATCTATGATTTAGCAACACCAGAAAGTTTGAGAGATACTCTTCTGCACAACCAGGCACTTCAAATAAGCTTTTTTTTTTTAGTTGTTGTTGATAAAGGTTGAGACTTGACAAGGTAACTCCACGATTCCTTCAATCACCTCGTATTCACATGCATCATGTGTGTTGGGTGACCTCAACCCAGGACTGTAGTTTATTACCTCTATTACCTCACCTGAACAGATCAATGGTGAAAGGCTCTGTCCTTTCAGAATGTGCAGCTATGGTTCTGCCCTTCATTCTGCTCTTCTGTTTCTGGTCTTCTCTGTATCTACTCTTTTCCCTCCCAGTTGTGCCGTTAGAGGGCAAAAAACCCTCACTGACATGTAATAGAGTCAGCAGATTCTGCACAGAGATCCATGATTACCCATTGGGATAACTATACTGGCAAGATTAATTCCAGCCTTGAAAAACCAAGAGATTTTTAAAATCTGAGCACTGACTGGAATGACTCATACAGAGCAGCTACCACAACACAAACCCAACACCACGGGGTCTATCTAATTTGGGAACCCGCTGGCTTGTCTTCTGACTCGTCTCTGGGGGTAACAACCAGTTGTAGCCACTATATCCGGATAGTAGATTCAAGACTTCCTGTACAGATGGATTTAAAAATGGTTGTCCAGTGATGGCTGCTGGTTTTCAGACTGCAGAAACGTGATTTGTTACTTGTAGTGCAAACAGATTAAAAAAGAAAACCAGAAAGCTCCCTGCACCAAAAATCTGGTATTTTCCTATAGAATATGCAAATTCATATGGACGTGTATGTTTCTAGGGATTAGGGCCTCCCCTTCCATACCTTGGCACATACTAGAAGCCTCCCGTTGAAACATTTTGTAGCTCTCGTCCTCTTGTCTGGCTTTAATCTCTTGGATTTTTATCACCATTCGTCATCTCCAAAAACTGCTGATATCTGGCACAGTTACAACTAGGGAGTTAATAACTTGTTGAGGGTTAGCTGACTCTGAGGCCATCATTCTCCTCAACTAACATTTCTGTAGTTTTAGTTCCCACCTTTATATCAGATGTGTTTCCAAAGTTGCGATGACTAGAACGGGAAGGCTTGTCCCTCTTGGCAGTGTAAGACAGAGGAGAAAGGCATAGTCATCACTATAAAAGTAGTGACTTTGTGTGTCTGCTCTGTCTTGTCATGCCAAAGGGGACATATATAAAAAGTTGCCCATTGCTCACCAAGTTTTACTTTCTCAGGAGAAGTCAACAACACGACATGTAGAACTCTGTGAAAAAAAAAAAAACTCCTGTACCATTCCAGCAAGTAAAGGACAGCTATATTCATTTATGCAACTCTCTATAGCTACTGCTGGGGCATTATCTGTAAATGAATATGTAGAATCTGGTGCTGGAAGTGTTCTGGTTTCTGTTTCTAATTAGCTTGAGTTGACCAATCGTGCAGTCTCTGGTGACATGCAGACATGCACTCTTTGTGGAGAGCAAAGGAGCGCTTTTGTTCAAATGCATTCTCCATCAGCTTCATAATCGCTTTCTCAAATTGGTCTGCATTTGTAAACAATGACCAGCAGAGGCTAATACATCGGCTCAATTCAGTTACATCCATTAGTAGACTTATTTGTAGTACATTATGTATACCACATGCTTGCTTGTGTGTTATCTCAAATCAAACATTGCACGTTATGCACTTACCAAAAGTGATGGTTCCAATCAGAACTAGAAGAGACATAGATACCGATATTTGGTGATTTAAAAAGCCGATATTCTGATACATCAGACTTATTTTTTCAGACAGACAAAACATAAAAAAAAAATTTCCCTAACATTTTTTATATGTAGCTATTTTTTTACTTGTTTACACCAACTCTGCTCACCTGTTTGTGGCATTCCATATGAAATGTATGTTGCCAACAGGGAAGTTGCAGAGTGCCCTCTGGTGGATAAACTATGCAACTATTCAACTGATAGCTAATACTTGCCAATAATATTGGTTTGCCAATAGATTGGGTGGGCTCTAGCTGCAATCACTGACCATGATTGTCATGCTAGCTGCCGCATTTTGTGAACATTTACAACTTGTTGAGACTTTGACCACACATAATGCTGAATTTCTCAGCAGTGGAGAAGACAGCCTTTAACAGCACACCAGCGATACCTGAAAATGTCTAAAAATATGACTTCAAACTAGCAATTGAACACAAAGTCCTGAGAAGAGGACTTACTGAGGTCAGAGAGTGAGGGAACCAAACGTTGTTTTCCTACTGACTTCTATACATACAACTCTTTTTCTTACCGGAAGAGTCGTCCCCTACTAGCCAAAAATAATTCAGGCATTTCTGCAATGGCTTCTCTTGTAGTTATACTTTTAGATTTCCAGCTCCTCCTCTTTGTGTGTTCCAGACTATTTAAGCCAAAGGCTTAAATAGGAATAGGTGGAATTAATATATGGTGCAGTTCCATTAAGTGTCCCAGTATGCCATGACAGTGAACCAGGAGGCACAGTGGGAATGCAGCTGTCATTAATGAACTGTGCTTTTATTACAGCAAGCCAAAAAGTCCAAAGATGGTAGTTACCCAAACTAAAGGTGCACAGACAGAAAATACACAAATTTATTTCATTTCAAAATATATAGTTGGTCTGATTATTTGTACTTATTTTGATTCTGTCAGCAACACTGTCTACTGCCGGTCAGATTTATATTCTGATAACATGGTTTACCAAATAACTTCTCTAAGCAAATGCCATTCTTTCTTGCATTATGTATGGCAGCAAAGTGTTTCTATGGCAGAGAGGACCATTAATGCTTTTTACAGCACAGAGGGAGACCTGCATTCTATCCAAAATAAAGTTGCTTAAATTTAAGCAAAATAAGAGCCCCATTTAATTGATGGCTTTTGTTAAACGCTGATTAGGTAAATGCATTGTGTTTCACACTTCAAGACACTGTTATATTAAACCAAGATGGTGATATGTGAGGGCTGTGAGTCCCTAAATGTAACCATAAAGAACTAAAAGCATGCTTTTATTGCTAGAAGCTTTTATTAATATATTGCAGGAGTGTTTATTGAATGCAAAAATATAAAAAAAAGGATTTCAGAGGAGGACTTAAAAACATTCTGCATCTGTATTTTGCATCCTACCTTTTTATTTAGGGCTGGATCAGGTGACTGTGCACCCTCCTTTAGTTATGCTGCAATAGCTCTAGGCTGCTGGGGGGTTCCCATGATGCATTCTTCTTCACTTCATCTCTTTTCACTCCCGTTGTGTTTATACACCACTCTGCATTTAATCGTTAGTTATTATTAAACTCTGGCTCTCTCTCCCATACTTTGCCTTTTGCCCTGTCTCTCGCTGCTCTCTCTTTCCCCTTACCCTCAGGTCACAGTGGATGGCTGCCTCTCCCTGAGCCTGCTTCAGCCTGAGGTTTCTTCCTGTTAAAAGGGAGTTCTTCCTTTCCACTGTTGCCAAGTGCTTGCTCATAGGGGCTCGTGTGATGGATGAGGTTTCTTTCTAAAATTGAAATTGGATTGAACTAAATAAGGTTTCAAAACTGTCCCAGGTATGGCTGCAATCTGGGCTGAAATGGGTCCTACAGGGCAATAAACTATATGCAGTTTGAATTTGGCCACTGCATTTAAATTGCTACATGATTCAGTGCTGCTGGAAGAGGCTAAAACATTTCACTTCATTGTTCATGAAATAAACATGGGGGGAATTTTGGTATGAATGCAGAATGCACAATAAAATGTGTGCTGAGAGGTCAAGCGAAAGAAGTTGACCTTGAAGATCATAGTTCAGAAAGGCTTGCTGCTCACACTGCAGAGTTGTTTCCAACCTGTGACTCAGTGGAAGGCATAATATTTTTTTTTGTAATACAGCCATAACATTCAGCAATAAAGACTAGCACAAGCAGCTCACTTAATTTATGAAATCACCTTTGATTATTAAATTAAACACTATTTCTCCTGAGAGTTGATTTGCTGTACTTCAGCTTGATCCATTGGAAATTAAATGTTTGACTGTTAAATCTTTAAAACTGAACTGTAAACATAAACTTTTGAATCAGTTTTCATCACACGTCAGCTCACCCGTAATAAACGTAGCAGCCTCCTGTACTGGTGTTTTCCTGATGTAATTATGCGTCTTCTGTATGTGTTTGCACTTTCTTTCTAAAAGTCTTCTCT
This sequence comes from Archocentrus centrarchus, assembly GCF_007364275.1. NCBI lineage: Eukaryota > Metazoa > Chordata > Actinopteri > Cichliformes > Cichlidae > Archocentrus > Archocentrus centrarchus. The sequence goes on along the minus strand of NC_044353.1, from coordinate 29,586,887 downwards.
GATCATTCCCAACCTCATCATGATCACTTGTTACCATGACAACTCTCTCATAGGACCAATCGCCCACCTCTCTCTCTTTCTCTCTCTTTCGCTTTCACTAGCTGTCTTTCTTCTGTTGGTCTCATTTTCTTTGTCGTGACTCCTACTCACCCATCAGCCACTGCCATCACCTACTTTTATTTCTCAGCAGAGGATTCCACTTGCTCCTTTTACTTAATTAATCTTTTTTCCCCTCTTAGTTTCTTTCTCTTGCTCTTTTGTTCACAAGATACCTTCAGCAGAAGGCAAATCAGTTGCATTTCCTCTTGTCAGCATCACCACTCAGCATAGTCACAGCATCTGGCAGAGTACCCCTCCAGCAAACTCAGTGAGGTCAGTCCAGTCTCTCTGTGAGGTTCTTTGGGTGTGGGGTTTCCAACCTCTCTGACCTTAGCCTTGAGCAATTTGGACAGGCCCCGTATGCAGTATGTGCTAAGGTCAAGAACTTCAAAGTCTTCAGCTGAACCACAGGGGCATGAGGCATAGTGGCTGAGACTTCAAGAAGAGCCTTACACAAGCTGGGACTTGAGGTCAATGGGGCTGCAGTAAGGAAGTGGAGCATAACACAGTTTCTGTCCAACTGCTACTGGGGCATTGCTCTCTCCTTCTAGGAATTGTCAAAATCTTCTGCCTAAGTATATTTACAAAGTGATTTTTGAACATTGGGTGTTGTTAATGGTGGCTTTAGGGACAGGCTTGCATTGTTGGATTTTGTTGTCCAAGTTGGACTTTTACAAGAAGAACATTTGGTGATGCCGTTCTGACTTCCTATGTTGCCAAAACCATTGGTATGGCTTCAAAAAAGGGGATCACAAGAGAGCTGAAAATCTCTATTTTCTAGTTATAATTTCCACATGTAATTGTTTTATATAAAGAAAAATATGTAACACTTGAACACATGACTGTGTGTGAAAGGGCTGTTTGTAGTAGTGAACCAACAGAGATTTATCACCAAACTCTGCAGTTTTCCTGACCTCTCTGGGGCTTAATGTGGATTTTTTTTTCAGCCAGCAGCTTCACTGATTTCTTTCACTGTCAGTGTTTCCATAGCATCAGTGTCAGTTTCAAAGTAGGGTTTTACAGCAAAGACTCTTCCAATTAAACCTACATACCAGCCCCAAACAACACATGAAGTTAGCAACATGATGAACGTATAAATGGTACAGAGCTGTGACAACATCACTGTTGCCGTGCGAAGTAACCAATGCAGCAGGTACAGTATAATGGGACAGTTATACACCAATCAAGCGTAACATTATGACCTGCCCAGTTGGTCCCTTTTTTGCTGCCAAAACAGTCATGACCCATTGAGTCATGGACTCCACTAGACCCCTGAGGATGTGCTGTGGTATCGGCACCAAGATGTTAGCAACAGATCCTTTAAGTCCTGTAAGCTGCGAGTTGGATCTTGTTTGCCCAGCACATCCCACGGCTGCTCGATTGGATTGAGATCTGGGGAATTTGGAGCCCAAGTCAACACCTCATTCTCATTGTTGTGTTCCTCAAACCATTCCTGAACCATTTTTGCTTTGTGATAAGGTGCATTTTCCAGCTGAAAGAGGCCACGGTCATCAGGGTGCTTAAGTAGGTGGTACTCATAAAAGTAACATCAACATGGATGGCACGACCCAAGGTTTCCCAGCAGAACATTCCCAGCACCACACTGCCTCCACTGGCTTGCCTTCTTCCCATAGTGCATCCTGGTGCCATGTGTTCCACAGGCGAGTGACACACATGCACCCGGCCAACGTGATCCATCAGACCAGGTTCCCTTCTTCGTCTTCACTCAAATATTTCCACTTGCCCATTTTTCCTGCTTCTAACACATCAACTTTAAGGACAAAATGTTCACTTGCTCTCTAATCAATCCCAACCACTACCAGGTGCAATGATGAAGAGATAATCAGTGTTATTCACTTCACCTGTCAGTGGTCATAATGTTATGCCTGATTGGTGCACAGTCATCTCATGCATGGATGGAGCTGTGGCTCTCAGCATAGCAGACACCCCTGCCTGTTCAGCCCACCTCTCCACTTGGAAGTTCTTTGCAAGCTTTTTTTTTCAATTGTGAAGAAAAAGATGATAAGGATAAGCATGGTAAGGATAAGGATGATGTGATAAGGATTCCTTTTTCAGGCCAGTGACAGTGAAAGGCCAACCTATTTGTATGTTAAAAGATGAGACTGTTCCATCTATAAAGGGCAATGCTAATGAGTCTTTATGATTCTACACACTCTTACAAACTGTTCTTGTATGTATAAAGCAGTAACAGTTGGCTAATGAGGCAACAATAGAGCAGACTTTTTTTTTTTTTTTTTCCACTGTTGGGAACTTAATTCAGGAGAACGGGTACTGGAATGACTCCAGTGTGTACATGAGAGTAGTCATTTTGTTTTGAGAACAAGAAATTGTGTTTTTAGCAGGTTTGGTTGCTTTTCATAACTTGTACAACATTAAACTGATAAGGCTGATAAGGGTTCTGTTCATGAAAGCCAGGCGAGGGGCTAGCAATCAGAAGAATCTGTGCTTTTAGGGAGCGGCGCCTTGAAAAACTGGAGCTAGAACAGCTTGTTTGAGACAGAAGATGACCTGAGGATGAATCACTTTTTTTGACGTGTGGATCATACAAAGTAACTCTAAAATACTTAGTTCTCAGATTTCTGGAGCCCTGTGGAGCTGTAGCCCAAAGTTTTTTTTTTTTTTTTTTTTTTTCTAGTAATTTTCACTTTACAGCATGCAGCATTTTGATGTGACACATCAGACAAGCAGCGGTCACCATCGACTGCCAGCTGTTTCATATACACACACATGCGAGTTCGTCTTTTGATGTAATAACTCTCACAACATTTGCTTTAGTTATCACTTGGAAACAGGTGCCATGAGGGGAGGATGTCCCATCATATAACCTTAACCAGCCAATCAGCATGCATTTAGATAACAAGTGCTAATGTTTTATGGGTACAATTAAAATGAGTATTTCTTAATTTCATTACAACAATATTTGCACAAACTAAAATTGGGCTCCATTTCTCATTCAGGCCTACACCAGGAGCACCCTCTAGGTGAATTTTTGGAACCATAGAGAGTAATTCTCTCTTATTTCACTCACTTTGAGCCGTGTTTTCATCTAGCTGGTGAATATGGCTTTAATCTTCACTCTCTTCTAAACTCTATTTTGGTCTGTATTACTGTAGCTCGCTGCTCATTGCTGTACCTGTGGTGCTGAGTGGGTACTAAACGGTGCATTTTAAGAACTTTCTCAATGGAAACAGCGGCCTGCTATCAGAACTTTCTTTTTTTTTTTTTTTTTTTTAGTAAGCTCAAGGATCAGACAGCTAAATGCTGAATTGTAGATTCAGGTGATAATTCTCTGCAAGCTCAGCTCTACCAGAAAGCTGTTTTGTATTCAATATTGTGATAAATATAATAGCTTTAAACTGTGTGCATTAACTTCTTTGTTTGACTTTATCATGTTTGCATTTACTTGAAAATCCCTTGAACTTAGCAAAAGGCTCTCCTCTACTTATGCCTCTCACCCGCCAACAAAACATGTACATATTTTGTCAGTGAATGGTTTTGTTTTGGTAATGAATATCTGAGGGCAGCAAATGTCAGTTTGTATGGTGGGAGAAAAGGGTCTGACTCACTCTAGGCTGAGCTGAGGGTTGCTGAAGTAGATTTTAGTGATATTGTGAGATGCACAGTTTTCTTTCAGCCCGTGTTTCTCTCTTCCTTTCTTGTCATTTTGTTATTCTGTCTCTTCTTGTGCTGTATCTCTCTCTAATGTCTCATCCCATCCCGTCTCTTGGCGCTACAGGAGCCACAAAGCCAGGAGACTAATCTAATCATTTAGGGCCTGCTCCTGAGTAGTAAATAATTTTCTTGGCATATCAAAAGGTTTGTGAGTGTGTATGTGTGCACATTTGCAAGTATTTCACTTCGGTCTTTCTAGCGTTTTCCCCCCGAGGACAGCAGCAGCAGCCTTAGACCATTTTTTCTTCTACAATGACACACTATGGTCTATATTTCATGTCGCTCTGACTAAACTGCTCCACTGTTGAGATGTCCACTTTAAAGCTTGATGCACTCCTTCTGTATGGATTTGGCTGCCATGCCAGCAAAGCACTTTGCCTTGAGAAAGGAATTAAACCCCTGAGGTTTTTCTAAGATAGATTAAATAGGGAGGGGAGCTGAGAATGCTGGGCTCATGGGAGGGGCACTACCCAAATATAGAGAACCTGCCAAATGCCAGTGGGGTGTGGGCGGAGAGGCTGGCCTTTATGATGTGTGTCTGTACATGTGGGTGGGTGCTTGCATGCATTATGAGGATTTCGAGGATGCGTGTAAAACAATACATGTCTGCTCCTGTGTGCATGTGTGATTGTGTGTGCACATGTTACACATGCAGTGGGGGCAAAGAGCCAGGAATGGTTTTGCTATTAAGCAGCTGACCTCCACTAGTGTATAAAAGTAACATGAAAAGCATTATTGTCAAGCTTCTGAAGTTTTACTTAGCTGTTATATCATTATGTGATTGTGTTTATTCAGTATGTCATTGAACCTACTCATCTGTGTCTTTTCAGATGTTTTCTAGTTCAGGGTGAGTGAATCAACAAAGGCAGGTAATGCACAGAACGCCTTTTGAAGAAGAGACCAAATGGGAGTTGCAAAAAAGAAAAAACCCAGAGAGCAGAGACAAGCAAGAGAAAGGGGGTTTTGTTTGCCAAGTCTCACATGTTTGGTTACTCAAGCTAATGAGCAGCAATTAGACAGAAGCCAATTAACTCTGGCCATCAGACTGAGACAGAGGGAAATGATAAGAGGAGGAGCGAGGAAGTGAGAAAAGGGAAAAGAGTTGGAAGGGGGGGTAAATGACCTGGGAATCACAGCCGCTGTTATCTGCCAAGGATGTTCGTGTGTGTGCTTACATGCAAATGAGTACGTGTGTGTTTGAGTGTGTACTGATGGGATTGTGTGCTTATGTGTGTTCCAGCAGAGGGAGCTGTGTAGGCCCATGTCACTGTAAGTGCTCTACATGACCATCTGGCTCTCACTGTCAGACTGGATGCAGAACCTACAGTTAACTCCCTCACTGCCAGCATCCACATGGCATCACATCCAGATGACAGAAAAGGCCGTTGACTAGATGCCATATTCGTCCCACTGAGGACAGGCAGAGATCAGCACATCTTTGGCCATTTATTATCATCCAAACTGAAGCACTCAAAGATTTAGATGTTAGAATCACAGATATAGATGATTGATGACACACTGATGGAGAGTCTGTGCGACTCTGACTCTTATCTGGCAGTCTGTATGCTGACCAGATTGTGTATATGCTTCAGGCTGTGGAGAGAAGAAAGCAAATGGTTAATTTCTTTTTCTGACTGCTGATGCAGTGTTCCAGCTGAACCCCTTGGAGAGTCTCTTGCTCTCTCTCTTACTTACACACACACACACACACCTACAAATACACACTCTAGTGTAGTGTAGTACTTGCCATTCTTCTGAGTAGCCCGCTGCCCTGTCTTTAATTAGGCTAATTGAAATGCGAGAATAACCATTTTCTTGATTGCTCATTATTTTGGGGCAGTTTAAAATGAAAAGCATGCTTACACATGTGGAAGCCAAAAAGAGGCAAGCTTACAGTACCTCTCTCCTTGGACAACCCTCTTGCCTGGTGTGGATGGCCCCTGCAGACCGGGACCCAGTGGTCTCACCCCCCGGCCTTGGTTGGCTCTCCTTCTCACTGGGCCCTGCTGTCCTTGTACCTTTGCCATTCTGGCTGCTACCTTGCCTCTGCATTTCCAGAGGGAGCATCCCCTTGTCAGTGGCCTTAGTGTTGTTAAGTAAGAGAGTCAAGTGGGATTTTCCAGACATCCTTGAGACAAATTGTAAGAGGCGGTTTGTGCTTAAGTGCTCTTGGCAGGTCTACAGGTGGTTTGTCGGCTTTTCTTGTGTTGCTGGCAACTCTGTAAACCCCTGAGCAGGCCCACTCTTGGCCCTTAACTGTGACAGGAGCCTCCCCAGGGCAGCCTGAGCTTATAGAGAACGGGGGGGAAGAAAGAGAGAAGATTTTTGGGAAAGAGAAATACACCTGAGTGTATCTGGAGCGAAGAGCTGAGAAGTGTGTGCATGTGTGTGACAGCCTGAGAAAATGTTCATATGTTTTGTGTCTCCCTGACAAGGTGGTGAGTCATTCCCTCAACACAAACTTACACACAAACGCACCCACCCAAGCATGTATACGCACACATTCAGCTCTTGCTTAGACTGCATGGGGGCAGATCATTAGGGCTGCTCATCATTAGCCCTGCAGAGAGGGGCTGCAACAGGGTACAGTAATATTCACCTCATGATGTGAATTCAGTCATTTGTCACATGTACACATCATACACATATGGAGTCATTTGCCTTTGAGGAGCAATGCGATTTCCTCATTAACTTCTTGGAATGTAATGAGTCATTGAACCAAGTTCTGTAGCTCTGTTAATTATGGCTCTGTTTCAGCAGCTCTCTCCATGGCAACCTAAAGTTCTGCCTGTCACCACATGAGAGATGAGGGAATAAAGACATTTTCCCATTATGCTGCTACCCAAGAGTGCATATTTCTCCTCAAGACAGACCCGCTGAAGGTTATGATCTATTAGCTCCCTCTGGTGTATGATAGGAGAATATCAAGTTAGTTTCTCAAGGTTTTAGAATGCAGAATTGATCGGTTACAACTTTCATCCTTCAACACCTTCATCCAACTTAAGGTCCTGGGTGGTGGGACCTATTCCAGCTAACAATGGGTGAGAGCCAGAGTCCATCAGAGAGAGACAAACAACCACACTTTCACATCCAAACCTACAACCAATTTAGAATCCCCAATTCTCTTAACATGCATGTCTTTTCACCTCAGAAAACTTACTGTCAGTTTTGTATTTTTTTATTACTATTATTAATTGTTTAATTTTTTTGTTTGTTTTGTTTAAATTCAGTTTAGTTCCAATATAGTTCCAGACTGGATTTGATTGTTTCAGTTTAGTTTCTGTTTCAAAAGTGTTCCTTTAGGTTTTGTTCTCAATCACGTAAAAAAATGTTTTCACAATCCTGTGAAAAACTAACTGCACGTTTACTGTTTCCAGTAGAGCATTCTGGAACATTCAAGTGTGTGATGACACAATCTTCCCAGGAGTGGATATCCCAGAACATTCACCCCAAGGTCATACTGTGCAATATAAGGGCTAAGAAAAGACTGACCAAATATCACATTTGGAAGGGCAGCCAGGAGAAAGCCTCTTCTCTACAACATCAGCATGGCTTAGGTTTGCAAAGTTGCATCTGAGCAAACCACGACATCTGGAACAATGTCCGTTGGACAGACGAGACCAAAGTGGAGATGTTTGGCCATAATGCACATCACCACGTTTGAAAACAAAAAACAAACAGTATATCATTACAAGCACTACAGTGATGATTTGGGCTTGTTTTGCAGCCACAGGACCCGGGCACCTTGTGTTCATTGAGTTGTCCATGAGCTCCTCTGTATACCAAAGTATTCAAGAGTCAAATGTGAGGTCATCTGTCCAACAGCTAAAGCTTGGCCCAAGCTGGGTCACGCAACAGAACAATGATCCAAATCTACAGCAGAATGTCTGAAAAAGAAAAGCAGTGGCAAAGTGAATGATGTAAAGAAGAGTGAGAGACTGAAAAAGTTACAGAGCAAACACTTCACTTTATTGCTGCTAAAGGTGGTTCTACAGGCTGTTGAATCATGGGGTATACTTAGCTTTTCACAGGACTGCAGTCTTTTTTTTTTTTTTTTTTTTTTTTTTTTTTTTCCATTTTTAATATTATGACTTTTAAGTCATAATATTAAAAATGTCTAATGCAGAAAAAACACATGTGAAGGCCACTGAATCACAACATGTAAGAACATGTTTGTTGGACAGAAACTAAAGCTGCTTCCTTTTTATTTTCATTTAGTTTACTGAGGTCTAGTTTATAATTTTCAGTTAACTTAAATCTTTTGTTGAATTTTAGTTTACTATAATAACCTTGATTGATTACCACTGATTTTTAGCTGAACAGCTACTGTTAATTAAGCTACATCAATATAAACAGCCCATCACACACCAGACACGTTGTAAGCCAATCTTTAGCCTTTACAAAAACGTCCCATAATTTAAAGATGTAATTAAATTCAATCTAATTTCAGCCATTCACTGAATGATTTTGAAATGGCTGTCCATGCTAAAAACCTAACCATTGTTTAAAATGTCAAAAACTAGTTTATGCTTTTTATATAAATGTAAAATATGCTTCTTATGGGCTTATGAGGTTGTGTGACATACTGAGCTTAGCTGTAAGGGTCTCTGGACAGTGAAAACTACTTGCTCCAACATTTTAGGGTGTCAGGGTGAAGCAGTGGTTAGTAAAAGACCATCACAGCAGGAAGGGCCTGAACCAGCTGCTTGATGGTCTGAGGAGTTTGCAGAGGTGTTTTTGGTGGGTGGTAGTCTTTATAAGTTGGGTCTTAGGGCTCAGGCCACATTTTGAATTTTGAGAGTGGCATCAACTAGAAAATCATTAAGGCTCATTAGCATGTAAATGAGCTGTTTCCACTCATTATTGTTCTGACAAACAAGCATCTCTTAATGGGTGTGTATTTACAGTGCAGCAGTATATGTGAAATGAACTAGAGCTAATGAATGTAAACAAGCAGAGTTCAGAGTGCAGTTTCGTGGGGGCAACCAGTTTGCTCCGAAAAGCGGGACCGCTGATGTGAAAGTCAGAAATGACTGTTTACAGAAAATGCAAGAAATGAAAGAAGTTGGATACACGATGTAAACTGCTGAAGTTTATTTCTTTCTGTGTCAAGCTTACCTTTATGTTGTTCCCTTGTAAAACAGCTGAAGCATGAAAACAGCTTGCTGCACTTCAGCATTTCTTCTAATGTGACAGAAAGAGAAACTGAGCCCCGACTGCAGATCAAATTTCTGCACCGCCAATTACAAGCTTCCGTGTTGCGTCTTAAGTGGTCCGCTGGTAAAGCTGCCAAATAAAATGTCCAGGGAGACCTCGTGACTTTTACATTATTTATTTCCTCGCATCATTGTCTGCATTATTTCTAAATTTGTCTAAGTATGAACAAAGGTCATCCTCATCATGGAAGCTCCCACAATCAAAGCAAGATGAGAGTGATCGCTCTTTAATGGCAGAGTATTTACTTGTTATAACCAGTTTCTTTTAAAATGTTCTGTGGATGAAAGCCAAGGCAAAATACAAACTTCCCCATAAGAGAGCTGGCAGAACACTTTACTGCAGGAAACAAGCACTCAGGTCATGCACTGGCTTTGTCATTCCCCATAAATGTATTGCTCTGCTTGTTGGAGGGTGACTCATGACAAAGTGTTTTTTTTTTTTTTTCTTCATTTGTGAATCGACCACTGCTGGTGGCCTTTTTGCCTCACTAAATAGCGTTTTTAGGTGTCATGAAAGGTTTATTCATTGGTGAACTTCTTTATGACAGGATGTCTCTGTAGTCTTATAGTGGCCAGCCATCACTCAGTGACCCAAGGAGTCATATGCATGTTTTTGGTTTTTGTTTTTGTTTTTTTCAAAGCTGCTGGCATCTCAAAATTATGCAGGTGTCCTTTGGCATTAGCACTGTGATGCACCAGTTTAAGGCAACACTGGTACTTCTACATGTTGAAGCTGTGCACTGTCTCCAGGGGCCAGTGTCAAAGATATGTGGAACAACCTTCAGTGTGGGCTACTGTGCTGTGGGTCCCTTCAGCTGGAACACAGAAGAGATGCGACCGTGTTTATCATGTATGTTTTTTTTTGTTTTTTTTAGGTTCTGCAAGAGGCTGGCTTGAACAGGAAGCCCCATAGACTCCCATGTTAAAATGTCCAACTTTACAGCATTAAGGGTATATTTACAACCTGGTACAAAAATGGTTTTGGTCTCTATGGATAGTTTTGGATAACTGAGTTACAGATACGTGCATCTGTGTGTCGCACCTGTACAGGCTATGAAGACTGTGGAGTGTATGGAGTGCTTTCACACTCAAGTTGAGCAATCTTCCCCTAGCAAAGTGGAGCCACCCAGTCATCGCTAGTTACATCTGGCCCGACAAGGCAATGCAGTTTGTTGCACTTAAAAACACCACTGCAGCATATTCAGAGGTGAGCTGTGTATGGCTTATTTAGCGAGTCACAAAATCACAATAATTGTAGTCTCCCTCCCCTCATCCCCAACCAGTTGTGGCAGATGGCTGCCCTCCCTGAGCCTGGCTTCCTGTTAAAAGGGAGTTTTTCCTTCCCACTGTCATCAAGTGCTTGCTCATAGGAGGGGTTGTCTGATTGTTGGGGTTTTCTCTGTATTATTGTAGGGTCTTTAGCTTTAGGTCTAAAACGCCTTGTTGGGATTTGGAGCTATATAAATTAAATAGAATTGAATTGTACACATTACAGGCTCTACAGTTTTACTTACTCTTTATGCATGCTGCTGCCATCTTGCAAAGTCGAGGCTTGTCTGGCTGCTCCAGCTTTCCAAGGGGGAAGTCCAACTTTTGGGGGTATTCAAGCTGTAAATTCTGACTGGGAACTTGTGATTTCCGACTTGCTGATTCAAATGGAATGCAGCATTAACACTCCACTCCAAATATGATAACTTCTAGTTCCAAACAGGGTTATAATAGTTTTGGATTTTACATTATAGTTTAGTTTTAGTTAGTTTTTACTTTTTTTTCTCTAATTCAGTTAGTTTTAATTAGTTTTCAGAGTGGTTTTGCTCGTTTTTATTAGTTTTTATTTTTGGTTTTATGCTTAGTTTTAGTTAGTTTCAGTATTAGTTTTAGTATTTTCATACTTAATCAGGTACCCTTTAAAGATACCCTTTAAAGAAATATATTCAGCAACCAACTGTTCACAGACAGCAGAACTACATGCTAAATGTGTGTAATATTAAGGACACACATGAACATCAACAGGGAGAAACTGCTAACAATATGAACTCCAAAACTCGATAAATTCTACAATAAACTCCCAATAAAGTTCAGCCTCAGTGCAGCAGATTAACAACAGCTACATGTGGTGTTTGACAAAAACAAACTCCTTGAAGGAGTCAAAGCTCAAATCCAGCTGCATCCTGATGTTCTCTCCACCTGATGCTGCTTCTGTTTTGGAGCTAGCTTGGTTAGATGCTCGCTGATTAGACTTGCAGGGTCTTTGCGGCCTATGTAGCCTACGGAAGTGTCCGACCTCATGTCCGCATTTATGCATGTATAGCTGGATTGCGTGTGTTAATTACCTTGTGGTTGTGTGCTGGGGTTTTTTGGTCCTCGCTCTTTGTGCTGTTTTTAGGGTGCAAACATATTTGTTCCTGTTTTTTCACTTTCTTCGTTCCTTCCATTCCCATAGTTTCAGCAGCTCCCTCCAGGAATTTGCTGACATTTGTGAGTCCTTATATTGATGCTTTGATTATTAGTCCTGATTGTTATTATCTGACTGATAAAGTAGCCGGAAACGCACAAGGACTAAACACAACATTGTGGCTGCGTTGACCCGACGAGTAGTCACGTTTCTCTGGAGGTGCAGGCCGGGTTGCCTTGTAGGATGAGAGCGGTTTCCGTAGCTGCCTTGTGTGCGCTTCTCAGGTCTACTTTGATGTTGGTGTTTTTTTTCCTGACTAAGAAGTGTTCCGTACATCATCCACAACATCATCCACAACAAGACACTCGCTGCTATCTGTGCTATCATAGTAAAAAAAAAAAAAAAAAAAACACCACATGGGACTCTCTGAGGAGCAGCGCGGTGTGCGCACACACACACATGCGCACACATTTGTCCGACGGCGTTCCGAGCTTAAACTCGGAGAGAGGAAAAAAATGATTTCATATCAATCCACAAGACTTGAAAAAATAACAATATCTATAATATCAGTTAGTTTTAGTTAGTTTTGTAAACTCACAATTCAGTTTTAGTTAGTTGTCGTTTCTTCCTTTTAATTTTAGTTTTTATTTATTTCAGTTAACGACAATGTTTTTTCAATTTCAGTTTTCGTTATTTCGTTCGTTTTCGTTAACTATAATAACCCTGGTTCCAAAAAACAACTTGTTGGCAGCCATGATGACACCATTGAGGCCTCAAAAACCGATGGGGGTGGCACCATGGATAGTAGGTCCATCTTTTGTACTGTCTATAAACAGGACCCAAACATCCATCCATCCAGTGTCTTTCTGTCAGGACAAGCAAGGCAAGCAGTGCTTGCCTTCTCCTTCTATCTCAGACAGCACTGCCATAATGCTCCTTGCTTGTTAGCATCCATGCTTTACATCCTTTACTCATACTCATAGAAAACTGTCTCCATTTTACAGGCGTGTTCATCTCCCGTTAACAATGATTTGAGCTGGCCAAGCTTGATGGTAAACTGATGGGAGACCATCGTGCGAGGCAACCTGCCATTGGCTCTGCTTTCACTGCTCTGAGATCAGTTATGATCTGCTCTTTGTGTGAAAACACAGCTAGCATGAGCAAGTAAACGAGCTTCAGTAATTTATCATCGTAACAGATGAGTTTCCTCTTGCTAACCACCTTGGCCAACATGCATGACATAGAGAAGATGAGTGTCAAAGACCTGTTAATAACATCTTTAGTATATTAGTGAGGAAAGCTCTGACGATGATGGGGAGGAGACAGCAGCTCTCACCATGTCCGGTCTAATAAAACATGCAAGTTTTGACTAAGTGCAGCCTCAGCCAGCATTTTCAGGTCCTTCTTAAACAGGAGATTTATGGTGAAGGAAAACAGTACACCTCTCTGAACAGCGTCTGGGAGGCTGTGGCTGCAGCTGCACAAGTTAATCACAGCCCCTTTTTTCTGCTGCAGGAGGTAATAGTCACTCTACAAGCAGAGCTACTTAAAACCAGACAGCAGTCAGACATACTTAGAAACAAGCTGCTGAACATTTGAGTATATTTAGAGGCTCAACAGCCTGTTTCTCTCTCCTCAAGAGCTGGTAGAAAATAAAATAAATGCTCAAGTTACATTCATCAAGTGGCTATAAAAATGAATGAATAATGATGATGCAGCAAAACAAGTGTTTAGCAACAAGTTATCAGTCTTTTTGTTACCCCCAAATGCTGAATGAAAACAATATTGGAGGTTTGAGACCTTTTATTATATTCAGGCCTTTAATTTACTACTGCTGCTGCATTTCTGTGACTATGAAGCTCCTCGATGAAATCATCACAGCACTTTTCAGCATACCTTATATTCTCCTTTTTTAAGGTTTTCCATCCCTGTCAGAAATGGTAGAAACAGTAGAAAGAGTGTCAGAGCTCATATGTGATTGTCTGTGAGTAGAGATCAGTCTGCATCTGCTACAAGCAACCAAACTGTCATCAGGTATGAGCACAGGAGGAAATTCCTTTCAGGGTGACATCATTATCTTCGTTACTGCTATGGAAACAGACATTCCAGTATCGTCTTCTGCTTGTATTCATAGCAAAACAGTGTGAGAGTGAAGAGTGCAATACAGCCAGCCTCATCATTTCACTTCTTGCTATTGGCCAGCTTATCATAAACATCAGAGTGAAGTAGTTTGTTTGGCTGATGGCCATGAGCTGATGTCAGGCTACATCTGACACTGTGGAGGAGTCATCGAGATAAAGAGCAGCGTTTGACCTGGACACAGCTCTCTGACATGGACGCAAGGCTAAAATATGACTCCGTGTGTGTACATGTAATGACATCTACAGGCAGGACTCCAGAGGGTGATGTCATGGTGAGTCATAATTCACACACACAGGACAATGACTCTTTGTCTCCCACAACATACACACACACACACTTTAATTATTTCCATCCCAAATCCAATAATACTTCTTTTGTGCAACAGATTCAATTTTTATTTCAAAAGACGGGATTTAAAAGTTCATAAATTTACATGACAAAGAAAGACACACAGCAGATATTGAGATACTATAATAGGCAAACCCAGCACTTTGGTAAAGATGCTTTCTGTGATAGGTACAGTCTAATAACAGAAGATTACATATTACAGACAGACAAGAAAACTAGTTGTTCCACAGGAATTATCCAGAAGGAACAGTGTGACATGCTACGAAATATTACTATTCTCCAAACAGCGTGTAGAGAGAGATCTATGACATGCTCAGAGCATTCATTTCTTAAAGCATCTTAATGCTTTAATGATTTTAGTCCAACAATAAAGATCATTATGACCTATAATGACAGATAATAGGGCTCACCTGGAGAAAGACTTTTCCTCTATCAAAGGTGCAAAAATCAAAATAATAACATTATGAATAGATTTCATCATTTAGCACATTTCCATTTTGATGTAAAAAGCCCTTTACACTCTTCATTTTTACTTGATTGTGGTAGAGCCGCCAAGCACGGCAGGACCTCCAAACCAGGAGGGACTCTGAGGTTCAGTGCGAAGGCGCTTTCACGCAGGATGCAGCAACACCCTGAAACTTAACAGTTTTCAGTTACTTGTGCTGCAGAGTTCAATATATTTGAACCTAAAATGAAGCATCCAGCTGGCAGCAGACAGGTGAGGCAAAAAGAAAAGGCTTTCCTTGAAATGGATTTTTATCCTAGTATACAGGTCCGGTATTTAACAGTCACACAGCTTGTTGTAGTTAGGCAGATACTTAATGCCCAAAGTGACAATGAAAACAGCTCAGGCTAATGTGGAAACATTTAATATATATATAATCACAGGTAAAGTAAAAAGGTATGACAAACACAAACAGACAACATTCCTGTATAAAATATAATGGGGTATTAAAACAGCCCCACTCAGACATTTTAGTTTGGGCTGAAGCTTGCACTCAAGTGAAACGCATACCACATCTTTTGTGAAAGCCCATGAGCGGTTTACTGAACCACCATCCTGAAATATAGTGAGTATGTAAGAATATGGATGCTAATGTGGAAGTGGAGGGAAACCAGGTTTTACTGTTTGTCAGGGCAGCACTGAATCAAAAGTCAGTTCTTCAGCCTCCATTGTACATTTGTAACAAGGTTTAAAGTGTTTTTAGAATTTCCTGCTGAAACCAAATGTGTGTTTTTAATGTAATAAGTGTTAGACATCTAACAGGTACCAGGTCAGCTTGGCAGGTAATGAGTGAAGCAAAATCACATTGTAAACGGTTTCCTAAAGTACAGCGTTATTACAATGTAATGTGTTAAACCTGGACTGACTGACTGGGGTCAGTGATACAATAACCCTGAAGGGCAGAAAAGGACAAACAAGAACTTCAAAATTAATTTTGATAAACCATAATATATACTGAAGAGAGCGCAACACCCCCAAAATATTAAATACGGTTGAAATCTTCAATGGTGGCAAGAGATATACAAAGAAGATTGTATTTATACTATAATAAGTGTTAGCATAGATTATTTTTTTTATGTCATTTCTTTATATTTTTGTGCATTTGTCCTTAAGGACCAAAGTATATTATAAATTCAGGAAATACAAATCAATATAACAACACCTTTAGAGATGTGTTTTTAGCCTCTGCCAACATTTGCTGGAAACATTTGGTGTTTTAGCTGCCAAATGCTCTGTTTGTCTGCTGTAGTTGGTGCTGGTAAGATCACATACAGTGTTCTTACCAGCTGTGAGCATTTCCTCAGCTTGAGTAAGAGGGAACCAAAACTGTAAAGCTGTGAACAAGAAAAAAGAAGTAAAACTAGCAAGCTGAAATATTCAGTTGCTTGAAAATTCTTTGCGTTCTGTTCTGGCTTTGCCACTGGGATCAATCCCTACCACACACAAATAGACAAGCGATAAATTCTTAATAGAAAAAATAGTGATGAAAGCCATTTTAAGGAAACTTGGTACAAACTAAAACAGCATTGGACTTCATGGGGTGCATGTTGATGCTGTTCTGGGTAAAACACTTTTGCTGTGGGCAACTGAGGGTTACACAGGATTTCTCATAACTTCATTCTGTTCCTTTAAACCACAAAAACAAAAAGGCGATACAACTTCCTGCATCTAATAAGCTGAGTCCAACTGTACGGCTGCTTTGGAATAATTATAATCACAGTTTTAGCGTCACTTTTTTCATATGTTGTGAGGCTTTGTGAGCATTTTAATATCATGAGGCTTTAAAAAACAAAACAAAAAGCAGCTAAAAGAAAATAGCACTCTATACAGCAATTTTAGTCAGGGGAGCGACCCGGGGGGCCAGGGGGCCCATGGCCACCACAGACTATCAGAGGGCCATGTACAACTGCATAACTTAATTTTCTTTGTTTTGTTTTTGTAAGCCGAACTTGATTGATTTTTTTTTTTTTTTTTTTTTTTTTTTTTTTGTGAAACCATTTCTCTTTGCCATTGCTCCTACACACATGTATCTGACCACTTATTAAAACTGTAACGATTTAATGAACTTTACGTTGCATTCATTGCAGTCACAATGAGAGCAAAGAGATTATCTGACCTGCAGCAATTTGCCATGCAAGAAAAATAAGTCTTGAGACGATGAGAAATGATGGTCTCAGCCTGACCACCCCTTTAAAATTTTCTGGCTCCACTACTGATTTCAGCACCAGATGGATGTGTGCCTTTACACTCCAGCATGTTATGTTTTTTTTCTTTACATTAAAGCATTGTTTATTTATATGGCTTCAATACAAGTGGTCTATGCATACTGTATATATTAAAACATATCCAAAAAAAAAATCCTTCGAGATTATATACCAGTTTAATAAAAAAAAAAAAAAAAAAATCTCTGTACGCCAAAATATCCACCGACGTGTGCTCACACTCCCCATCTTTGGCTAACAGCTACTTTGAGTTTACAGCGCTGAGTTTGTGTTTTTGACATTTTGATATTTATCCAGGCTGTGAAATGTGGTGATATAACAAGATCTTTCACATTCAATCTGCATGCGGTCACTACACCACCTCCACATAGTTGGCTGGGTAAAGCCCCTCCCACCCACCATCCTTCTTCCCCCGACACCATCCTTGGTCATCCTCATCCTCAATCTTCAGAAACTCTTCACCTGCAGGGAGGAAGAGAAATGTAATTCTCAGAATTCATTTTTAAAGCAATTAAAACGTTTGGCTCTTATAACTGCACTCAAATATTTTGTCAAACCAGCAGCTACAAAGAAAGCATATCCCAGCTCAAACTGGGCAAGAAGCAAAGTTTTTCTATTAGACTAATAAATTAATCAGTAATTTCATAAAGTATTGGTCATTGCGCTTTTGAAATAAAGCTCTACAAAGTTGTGCAACTGAAAATAGACTGGAGCACACCTTCAAAGCTGTGGATTTTGAAGCTGTATTGGTGTGTGTTTATCAAGTGAGGCGCTAAAGTGCAGTTTCTCTAATGTCCATTTGAGGCTGCCTTCAAAAGCAAGTCACTACCCAAAGACTCTGTTAAAATGACCAACCTTACAGCAAAAATGAATACATTTCTAACCTGATGTATTGTCAGCATTATTCTTAGGGTTATAATGAAAGTCCAGAGAAGGTAACTAAAGGGCAACTAATCCAAACGTACAAAAGCAATCAAAGAATGAGCTATCAGGGAAATCTTATAGGAGAGAGAACAGAAAAAGAGGAAGATGGGACTTTTTATACACAGAGGGCTGATTGGGAATGAGACAGAGGTGAAAAGAATCAGATCAACCCAAGGAACACAGTGTTAAAAATAAAAACAAGAAATAACCAAAAGACACGGAACCCACAACAGACATAAGAGTGACTGAGTAACAGAAAGACGAGACAGGAAGGAACTGGCTCTATTACACAGCATGTCTTTTGTCCTGTCTCTCTCCCCTCAGCCGCAGCCGGTCACAGCAGATGGCTGCTCCTCCCTGAGCCTGGTTCTGCTGGAGGTTTCTTCCTGTTAAAAGGGAGTTTTTCCTTCCCACTGTCACCAAGTGCTTGCTGCTTTATAATTATTGTAGGGTCTTTACCTTACAACATAAAGCACCTTGAGGCAACTGTTTGTTGTGATTTGGCGTTATATAAATAAAATTGAATTGAACTAAAATAACTGAAAAAAAATAGCACTCAGACATGAACCAAAACAAGAGTGCAACACTGAAACTCATTACTAGAATAACAAAGTAGGAACAGCCAAGGACTCACAGTATAATGGGAATAATAAAGAAGTGAAACAGGAGCCCAACAATAATCAACAACAGTGAGAAGAATCCAAAATCTCCAAAACATCTTTAAACCCAGAGACCAAAATCCGGGACCAGGATACTTTGGCACTACTGGTCACTGTTTCATATGATTTTGTATACGTGGATTGTTAATCTGTGTATTTTTAAATAGGCTGTACAAATAAGTGGTTTGACATTAATACAGCAGTGTGGCTGCTTTGAATGACAGGTTCATGTCACTGAGATCAGCGTTTCCACGGTCACCATCTTGGCTGCAAAAAAAAAAAAAAAAAAAAAAAAATGGATGTGACAAAGAGGGTTGGGTCTGACTGAAAATGCACCTTCATTGGCTCCTCACTTCTGATTGACAGTTTGTTAGCCAATGAGTGTGCGGTTTCATGCCAAACCTAATCCCTATTTTGAAATACAGTATGACCAAGATTTTCAAAATAAACTTAATTTTTTTATTCAGTTTGAGCCAAAATGAGTGCCAGCCAAATATGGTCCAGAATCTGGACCAAAAACTTGATGACAATCTTCATAATGAAGCTGAGGCTTCAAGGAGAAGTGGGTGACTTCATCGTGACTACATTCATCTTGCAGTGTACAGTGTTTACCTGCTTTAAAGGACAGCTCATCCGTCTCCTGGCCGACATAATCATACAGAGCCCTTACTTTCACTCCTCCAATCATCACACTATCAGACAAAAACGAAGGAAAAAAGATGAATGGTTGTTTCCAAAAAAAACTGTGCAACATCCAGTCAGTATATGTTTAGTGTGCAATAACAGTTCCCATTCATATAAATATCCTCACCTCTTCTCTATTGTTCCTGTCTTTTCCACTTCTTTCTTCCCTTTTTTGGTTTTCTTTTCAGGTGACCATTCCTGAAAACCATTGGAATAAAAAATGTAAATAAACTGCACAGAATTAAGCTTAAAATTGCCAGATAGAAATGGAAATACCTGGAAGTGAGGCCAGTCAGTCGGCATGCCGGGCCCGTGGGTGTTTTTCCACCAGCGTAGGTCCTCTTGCTCATCGATAGCCATGAGTGTGTTGTGGAGCTCGTTGTACACGGCCCGCACGCTAAATGACACGTGATAAATGAGATAATCCAAAATCTGATTTTAATCTGCTCTGATCTGTTGGAAATTTGCAAGGAAATAATTTGTCCTTCCTATAAATTTGCTGGAAGAAGTAATTTATTCAGTAATAATCTTACTTATCAAATACAGACATGCTCTTCATGTGAACTTGCCAGCACTTTTCTCACAGCAGGAAATGGTCAGCTTCACACTACTGGAATAATCCTGTGTGGTTTAGGTGAGGGAGCTGCCATTTTATTTATAGTATGCCTCATAATACATCATAATCATCATTGTATAATAAATCCAATGATATGGAATATATGTTACACATTTTATGTGTACTCAGGATACTTAATAGTATTTTTCTGATGATTATATAATTACAAAATATTTAATCTACTTGCACTGCAATCCAAAACACTTTACTTAAAGTGTTTTCCCCAAATTAATCAGATTAATAGTGTATATAATTTCTCTCATCCCCCTGTGGCTTTGGCTGATTTTATAAAGTAATTAAGTTGCCATCTTAGCCATTATTTCCTTTATTGGAGTAGAGGAGAGTCACTGATGTGCTAATATGTTGTGGAACAGCTTTTAATTAGAGGTAAATTAAGTCAAATTATTGATTTCAACATACTTAACTCTAAATACACAGACAGACACAAGCTGCAGGGATCCCAGATAACACAAATTTGTTCTACCTGTTTAACCGCAAACGTCGATCTCCTCCTAATCAGCAGAGGCAGCAGCACCTTTTCTTACCACTACACGCCGACGGAGCACCGCGGCTCACCTCTCATTGTTGGTGATGTCCAGGTGTTTGTGGATGGAAAGGAAAGCCTGTTTGAGAAATACAATCCTCTTGCGCTCCTCCTCCTGTGATTGGTCAAAGACGGACTCCATCTCCTCCATGTAGCGAGGAGCATAGGTGTTCACCTCCTCCAGGACCTTCTCATAGCGCGCACGAACCTGGAGAGTTTTCAAACCGAAGCAGGGGATAGTAGTGAAAACCCAGGTTTAAGTGAGGAGATTAAATGATATTAATAAACAAAACCCCATTTTAGGTTTAATTAACAATATTTACAAACCAAATAATTGCAACATTGCACCTCTCATAGATTATACAGTCCACAGAGTTGATAATGAATCTATCATTTATATAACACACAGCTTCACCCACTCCCACCGGTGAAATTAAAGATACGTGAAGTAGGAGACATGTCGCAAGCTTGTGAGAACATGTGACGTGATGTAAGAAGACTAAATTCCTGAGTCAACCTCTTAGAAAGCATCTGAAGCAAACATTTCCAGCACCATTACAACCCTGGGTCCCTCCACTTCATCCCTGTTGTGTAATTTGACTGTTTTGTAAGTTACTGTGCTGGTGACTAGTGCTTGCACCTGTCCATAATCCTGCCTTCCTCCCATGTCTGCTCTTTCTGTGTTCTACCTCCTGTCAGTTTGATTCATCTGGTGCTGTGCTCCAACCACAGCAGGGCTAATTATTGCAGCTGGTTTTAAAGGGCTGTCAGGCCATCATTCAGGGCAGCTGTGATCTCTAGTGAGCAGTCTGCTCCATGCTTGGAAAGGTTACTTGCTGCCTCGTGCTTTTGTGAAGTAATTTATAGTGTGTTAAGTGTTCAGAAGGGTTCTTGCCTGATTTCAGTTTTGATTCATTAACCTGCTTGTTTTATTCTCCATTTGGGGCATTTGTAAAACTAGGACAGGTAACAGTACTTGTATTCCCGTTCACCACAGACAGCAGCTTCAGAGGAGCTCCTCTCCTCTGTAACTTCTGCTTCGGACAGGTTGGCCTGTTAATTTACTTTTTTTTGGTAACTAGAATAGTCAGATTTAGTGTTTAAACTTCTGCTATCACTTTTTGTGATGACATGACCTGCATTTTCTTTTGCCTACTTTAAAACCATAAAGGAACACAGTAAACTACTACTAATGGTCACTAAAAAAAAATAAAAAAATTGCTTCTAGCTTTACTGTGGTGAGAAACTCCACTGCACTTTTGACAAAATGTAAAAAATAATGTGTTGTGCACCTTCTCAGCCTCCTGTTGAGCCACTTCTCTTTCCTCCTGGATCTTCTTCTGTTTGTCTATGGAGACGTCAGGGTTTCCCTGAGTGTGTGCCTCTCGCTCTCTGGCTGCCTGCTCTTTCCGGCTCACCTTATGGTATGCTCTTCTTGCTTTATCCAGCTGTGGGCAAACCAAAGCATAGTGTCACTATGTAGAGTTGATGCACAATAGTGAATGTAATGGGAAAAGTGTCAGGATAGAAATACTCTGATTACAGAAACACCAGTAATCATACAATTCACTCACAGGAAGCACTTAAGCTGTGATGCACCTGAGTCTGAAAAGCACACTAATGAATAAATCCATTTCTAAATAGCAGTGCATTAGGCCCCTGTTTTCTAAATATAGTTGAGTTGAGGCCATTTGCTTAACGATAAGCCATTTGTGATGCTGCAGTCACTTCTAGTACATATGAGTTACTGATCCCCTAAGGGTTCACCTTTTAATGTAAAATTTTATTTTCATATTTGCATCTCCCTTCCTGCTCTCACATCACAGTAAACTACAGATTCAAGTGGCTCATTGCTTCTCAACACAATTCTCTGGGAACTGGGTTTTGAGCTTAAAGATCTCTGCTCACGTCACCGAAGTCCCAGACTGGGTGGGAAAATAAGGCCTGGGAATGTCGCAGGGAAAAGTTCCCAAAAACAAACACAGAAATGTCATGACGACCAGAGCTGTTCTCGGTGGAGGTGTGAAGCCATGGATGACACATAAAAGATGCATCGGTGCCCTCTAGTGGTTACAGAGACTGTACTTTAAGTCCAATAACAGAGTTAACTCAAGGAGAAACCTCCAGAGGTGAAAAATGCAGCTTAAGTGGAAGTGGCAAAAACTGCAGTTCCTCTAGTGACCACCAGAGGCCGGCTCCATGAGAGTAAGTCAGTCTCCACAGACTCATGTGTTCAACTTTACAACATTAAAATGCATGGTCCAAAAAAGCTTTTGATAGTTTTGACCTCTGTGGACAGTGTCATCCCTCAAAAACTCTGAGTAGGGTCTGCCTGGATTATTGAGCGTGGCGTGGCTGCATCAATTGACAGGCGTCCAAACACAAGCAGCTAGAGCCAATCAGAGCCTGCTAGGCCTCATCCACTACTTCTAGTTAATAAACCCGGATCTCTTCTGTGTGTGTGTGTGTGTGTGTTTGTGTTTGTGTGTGCGCGCGCACTGTTGGAGCTTTTTGGAGCATTTTTAATGGATTATCTGACTAATTGTATGGCTTGCAGTGGAATTCTAGTGTTTTATTAGTGTGTGTACAGTTTATGAATACTAACTTGCTCCAAAAAACAACAACAAAAAAAAACATGGCAGCTGGTAAAATGCTAGCCTTATGCATAGACTGCATATAAAACATGGATATAGTCTTTCAGGTCTGATAAGTGAAGCTGGAATTGCCTCAAGCACTCCTCTGGCTACAATAAGCAGGCCAATTGCAAAGAAGTCTAAAAGAAAAAGACCTGACTTCCCAATTAAAATAATTTTATAAACTGCATTTTGAGTAAATTAGATTTAGGCACCGGTGTGCTGCCGCTGGAGCACAACTGCACTTAATCAGCTTAATCTGGCTGAAATTCAGTCATCATTAAAGCTTATTTCATTCAAGAGAAAGAACAATGACAAATCAAGTGGTGAAAGATGTCATATTGATGTTTTAAGGCATGTTGATTGAGTCACGATGTCACTAAAATGTTACACCTTAAAGGTACTGGGAGCTGCTTTCAAAAGGCACAGGGTAGTCAGCATTTTTCCCTCTTGTCTGCAGGTTTATTGGTAACAAAAAGGTACATATCTTCTTATATCTTTATTTTTTTAAGACTGAATTTCACAAATTACTGAGTGACTGCAGTGGCTACCTCCGTCTTTTGTATACAGTCATTGTGCAAAACTGAAAAAAGTTGTTAGAAAAAGCATCAACAACGGTCACTTTAAACCTCCAATTTAAGCTCCACCTGGCCAAACAAACTACATAATTAGAGGGTACACAATCAGGAGCAGACACAAAACTAACAATTATAATTAAAATGTGTGAGAAGAAAACTATAATATGTTTAAATATTTGTTAGTATCATTTAAGCCAGTTCTGACATCTTAATAGTAAACCACAATGTCATACAATTCAGAAGGGACCAGCTCAATAACCTTTGGTGTGCATAGAAACACTGGTGCTTGTTGTGAAGTTAATAAGAAAAGTTGGGAACAGCTTGATTTAAACATTTTATAATAGTTTAAAATAAGAACAGCAGCATAATTTGAAACAGCTTCTAAACAAAGTTCTAAAATAAAATAATAAAAATATATAGTTCAAAGAGTAGCCATATCAAAACAGCGTGATAAATAACAGCCGAGCAAGTTAAAAAACACACACACACTGCGTCTGTTACACAAGTGGCTGCCTAAGTATTTAATTTATTATTTCACAACATGCTAAACTAACTTTAATGTGGCATTTTATATCTGTGCATGTGGCTCAGTCACTGAGATCAGAGCAGAGCTTTTAATTAATATGAGAGCTTTTAATTAGCATGAACAAATCTAAAGAATCTGACCTTTTTAAGTCTTTTAGCCCACGGCTTCTGAGCACGTGCAAACCCCGTCTCAGCGTCATGGGACTCCTTGAAGCCTCCAAATAACTTCTTGTGGAAGGTCTCCTTCTGCCAGGTCCTGACCCGATCTCCATCCTCCGACACCAGGGAGCGACAGATGGTGGCGTGTAAGGCGGCCAGCCGGTCGGCGGAGGACAGAAAACACTGCCAAGCCTTCATAAGAGAGCCGTATAGAGGACCTGAGGGAGGGAGGAGGAGATGGTACACCGTTGAAATGACGTTTGTATTTTAGTAATAATTAGGTCAGGATATTTAAAAAAGTATAATTTCCATGTTCATTGCAGGTGCTGCAATTACTGAACATACTAGAGTCCACCACTGGCTTCCACTTGTTGCTCCATTCACTGAGCTGCTGGGCGTATTGCCTCTCCACGCGAGCTCTCTCTTGGAAACACGCCACGATGTCATTACAGGCCTGGAAAGCATCTTCTGTTCGCTTCACAGTGCGCTGATAGTTCCCAGGCTGCCAGGACACAAAGACAGAAGACGTTTTGCTTTTCACATCATAAACACTTGAAGTAGATGGAAGGCTGAATGGATGTGGAGCTTGAAACTCTAAAAAAGCTTTTTAAATTATTTTTTTTGGCTTGAAAAAGTCCAGTGTTTAATCTTTCAGTTATAGATAGGAGACTCCACTCAAGTACAGCTGAGCCACGTGTTCAAACACTGTTAACACATCTAAAGCAATTTTCTTGGCAGCAACTAATAATCTCTATTGAAAGCTGATATTTAATTGCAATCCTGTGGAAAATCAATGAGAGAGAGGTGAGAAGATTGAGCCCGCTGTTCCCTTCATAATCAGGCTGCCAGCTCTGCTTGGCTTTGTTTAAAGCCAAGACATAAACAAAGCCTCCAACACATCTAAAACTCATCTAAAGCTCACTAATTGCATTTCCTGTGTTTAAAACAATGATTTGTTTTAATGGTTATATGCCAGAATATTTCTTTCTGCGATTCTAAGCAGACTCCAGCTGCACATATTTATCATATAAAAGTGTTATTGATTTTATTTAGTCAGACTTTGCATGGGTATGTTTCTCCAATTATTCCTTAAATGATTGCTCTGTTACTGTCACAGTAAGTTGTGCCATTGAGTAATGTACAGTACTGGAAGCAGTTGAACCCAGGCCTGATGTGGGGGGGGGGGGGGGCATTTCACTTCCTGTTAATCATATTGTGCAGAGGCTGCCTGCAGTTGCGTCTGGGGTGCAGCAGGGGGAGCAAGCAAGAATAAGAGTGAGTGGAGCTAAACACCTAAAACAATTAGTTGCACGTGCTTCTTGACAAAAAAAAATCCAAGAATATCCAAGAATATTATTTTACCTTTCATAAACACAGCATTGATAAAATGCATAGACCATAACTGCCATCAAGAGGCTGTTGCTTCTGTTGCTGCTTGGTTAAAATGGTGGATGCTGTAAAGTTATGGCAGGCTTTTTAACATAAAATCCGTTTCGTCTGACTATCCGTAATTGGCTGTGTAGAATTTCAGGTGGCTGCAATGGCGCTGGCCGTTCTGGGCAAAATTGTAAGAAAATGCCACAATATAGAAAGAGTTGTTCAGTATGGGATATGCGGAGAACGCGAAGATCGTGTACTTGAAGACTTCTTAAGAAATCTGCAAAGAATCTCTGATTTTATGGCAGGCCGTTTTAACAAACTGCCTTATAATCTTTCCGCCAAAATGCTCCGTAAATCTGTGACGTTTTGACTCGACAGAATACTAATTCAAGATATCAGTAATGTCATTCTGACTAGTCAGAATGTTAATTTAAGAGATTTTAAATATAAATGCCGTCTAATTCAAGATATGTCTAATTCATTTGGAGACGTCTTAAAGGGAATTTTGACTAGTCAAAATTACAGTTCTAGATATCTCTGATTTAGTTTTACCTAGTCATTATTTGCTTTCACGATATCTAGAATTTAATTTGCACTAGTCAAAACTACATCTCCTATCTAAAAATACATTTAAGATATCTTTAATTAGAATTATGACTAGTCATATTTGTAGATATCTGAAATATGTGTTGCAGATAGTAATTCATTGTAGATATCTTGAATTAAAGCCTCCATTCAACTCAATGGAAAATCTGACGTCATTTCTATTAGAATGTAATTAGAGATATCTGATATAGGTATTAGAGATATTAGAGATATCTTAATTTACTAATACGTCTAGTCATAAATCGGTTTCAGATATCTGGAATGCAAGTGTGGTGAAGCGGATTTTATGTTATTAAAACGGCCTGCCATAGTGGCACATGATGTGCCACAGGTGACGCTGCGCTGTCAGTAAGCTTCCTGTGGTAGCACAGACGCCGGCCGCAGCGTGAGGTGTGGTCTGTCCATAAAAAGGCAGACAGAGTGAGGGCAGCAGCGCGGCAGGGGCAGGGCCCTGAATGTAATAACATCTCCGAAGCAAGTGTGTTGTTTGTGGATGTGGAATTTGGAAATCTCTACAATTTTCCTGGCAGCTGTCATCAGCTCCTTCTCAGAACTCGCTCCTACTCGCTTTTTCGCTTTCTGTCAGACTCTATCTGGCTGTGACTGACACACTTAAGGCAGCTGGTTCAGTGTTGTTGTGTGCCATGCTGTGTTAAATTATTTGAGGTGATATGCTCAGTGTAAATGCCACAAAAATGCAGAGCAGACCTGAATAAACAGGTCATTTTCAAAGCCAACGTTTTACCTGTCAAACACACATTTAACTAATAACCTCAACAGTGGGGCTCCAGTTACTGGTGTTGTAGGTGTTGGCTCATAGACATGGCTTACTTGGATAGAGTACTAGGCAAATTCTCTGTAAGATGATATGAGTCTCCAGAGTTACAACAGCATGCTTTTTGCTTCCAGTGTACAAACTCCCTAACGGGACTCTTAATTAGTACTTAATTAAATGCAGGGACAAAAGAAAGGTCAAACAGTTCCCTCTTTACATGTTGGCATTGATAGCAGCAAATGTGAAACAAATATGCATCATTTTGTGCTTCAGGTAACTAGAGCAGGAGTAATCAGCACGTATAGGGCATCTTCGTTATATAATAGGACATTTTTCTCAACTAATCTTTTTTTTTTTATTTGTAATTGTAAATGATTTATTTACGAAACTTCTTTCTCCCAATGTTTCTGTTCACGTGTCGTGCTTTAAAGACAGACACCCTGACTGTAAAAGGTTTTCATTGTCATATTAACAGCCTTCAAAGAAAAGCAATCAGAGCTGTCAGTGTGCTTTTAATGAAACACTGTCGTTTTAAATGCTTTAATCAGAATCACCCGGAGTGTTTCACACGAGCGCCCTTCCTCGTTCCTCCCTCTCTTTCTTCCTTTCCTTTCTTTCTTTCTGCCTCTGTTGTGGTTTGCGCTGACTTTTCTCACTCGTCTGTGATTTAAGCAGAAACAGCTGAGGAATCCAGTTTGAGGCCAGTGGCAGCGCTGCAGAGACCCAGTTGGCCAACAGCCGAGGCGAATGCAAATCCGCTACTAGAGAATCAGTCCAAGCAACAAAAGCTGCATCGAAGGAAAAAACTACAGACTTCTGCTGAAAAAGAAAAAAAATAAATAACTGATCGCACTCAGACTAGTTAACGATGTCAGCCTGGTGAGTTTTCCATACAGTGCTGCATTAATGTCAGTGGGTGGGCTCGATTTAAATGTTACACAAATGTGGTTGTGAAATGTATTAGTTTTCCTGGGAGCTAAAGTATTAGCTGGTAGTACTGTGGCAGTAATAAAAAATAAAGTTAGCTGTGATAAAGTTTAAATAGTACATGTGTAATAAGTAAAAGGTAGTGGCAGCCAAAGCAGCAAAAGTATTAATAAAGGCTGAAATGGCATAAAAGAAAAATTTCCAGGATGTACTCCAATAAGATTTTACCACAGAGTACAGATGACAGATTCAGAGAACGCCTGTCAAAAATGTTTGTTCTATAAAAAAACAGAGAGAGTCTGTTGCAAATTAAAAACTCTTAAATCTTTAGTTTTCTATTTGAAAACAAGCACGAATGTGTTTACCAGACATGCAGGTGTCTGTTATCACAGAATGTCCTTATTTAATAATCATAAGGTGTATAAAATTATATATAATATATACAATATATAACTGGGAGAAAGGGGGGTTTTAATACTATTAAAGGGGCAATGATGCAATAACCCTGCAGAAGGCAGATCCGTTAAGGTTGTGGTGACTTTGCAAAAGCGAAAGGCTGAAGTTTGCACTGTGATGACGGGCACCCTTTGAACGTGGCGGCAGGATGACACAGACGGGAACTGGCCTGGAAACGCATCCAGCACAACAGGAGTCTTCCGAATTACAGGAGGGGGAACAATGAAAGTGGGGCAGCCAATCGAGGCCAACGGGAGACAAAGCCAATATTAAAGCGGCAGCACAGTCAGATCAGACAGTCGGGCACTCTGAAGTGTTTACAGCCTTAAAATACGGTGGCGAAACTGGGTTGTGACTTTTAAAGAGAGTGTATGGTAGTTCACAAAGTGGGCAAAATGTAACTGTGATTATCCTGAGATAGGTGCACGGTCGAGTATGCTGTAGGCTTAGGCTAAAGATAATAGTAAGGATTTATCTTTCATGTTTGTGAAAACTGATCCTTGCTACAGGCTGCTTATTTTCTCATTCTGCCTGGGTTAGTGCTGTGAAACTGAAAGAAACTTTTTCCTTTTACTCCAAATCAAATGCTGCAGAGGGGGTGAACCTGATCCCTGTTCTGCTTCATTCTGCACATTTTGTTCTGATCTCTGTTTCATATGAAGCTACATGCTGTTACCTGACCCCAGAGCTTAGCACTTGTCATCACTACACCTGGTTAAGAAATGGTCTGAGACTGGGACATACCCATTCTTAATACAGTAATGTGTCCTAAGCTTACTGTTGTTCTTGTATGGATTAAATAAACATGCTAATTAGTGAGATTTAGAAGGAATTTTGGAAGAAGTTTTACCTTTGAACTGAGCCAACCATAACAATACAATATTACAAAGAACTCCAATTTTTAGACTTCTGGTCTTTTGGAGGATGCTCATGAGTTAGTCCACGATGAACTGAGCTGTTTTTTCTTTGATGGGAGGTGTTGAGACAGTAAACATACTTGAATATTTAGGGTTTTTAGATTGTTCTGATTGTAATGCCCTTCTGTGAGTATCGGGGGCATCGAAGCACCATGAGATACTTTACAGCACCAGCCGATTTAAACCTTCAACCACCACGACCAGCTGCTTTGTGTACACACATGGACATTTCTGTTGTGGTTTAACTACTCTTCAAACATCTGTTTTAGTTATCTTTGGGAAATGTGTGCTGTCAAGTGAGTGTCTAACGTCCGTAGACGGTATAAAAAAAAAACTGGCAACGCTTCAGGGCCTGAAAAGTGAAGCCAACTCAGAAGTGCTGTAAACCTGAATTCTTCGTAATGGTCGACAGAGAACGATACCTGTGGCTGCAAAAACACTTGTGGTCCTATTCAATTAAATAGCAAAACAACCCTCACGATTGACCTCTGTAAACACTTTATGGGCTCAGTTAGTCCTTTCCGGTCATACTGGATGAAATCACTATGTTCACGTTGTTTTAGAAAGGATGATTTTCCAGGATATGCAGACCAATCAGGATGCATTAGCAGGATGCAAGCATTTTGCCTTTTCTTCTTCTTTTCTCTGGAAGCAGGTGTATATAATTATTTCAGCCATATCTCTATTCACTACACATGGGTTGCCCCCAAGGTAATTTTCTAATTTTAATAAGGTAATTTCTTCCAGGTTTTTTGCACAATGAGATTAACAGGGAGTAGAATGGCTCCTGTAGATCCAAGGCTAGTTGTTAGCAGGATATTAAGCATATATACAAATGGCAAACTATTGTTTTAAGTCACATATTTAAAAAACAAATAGGAAACAACTCTCTATGGAAGCAGGAAGTGAAAAATGGGGGGAAAAACTTGTGGGATTCAAAGACTCAATCCACTTTGCTGAGCAAAGACATAAAATCAGTTACTGAATGAGCCAAACACTCTCAGAAGCCTTCTGTGAGAGCAGTTAGATCCATGTGAAGTGGTTCAGAGTTACTGTTCACACTTAAAGAATGAAAACACAGCTCTGTTTACAGAGACATGCTGCCTGAACGACAAGACTGTTTTGACTGTTCTGGCTGCATGGTCGCTCAGATTTGAGATATGGAGGGAAAATCTATCTTGTGGAGTCTATCTTCCTGTCCCATCACAAGGCATAAACACGCAAACACAATGAGAACACATACCATCCAGAAGCTGCGGCTGTACGCATCTTCAAGGCTGTTTTCCGATGGCAGGGTCGACATCCTGTTTTCTGAGAAAGCAAAGAATACGTGATTAGTTTGGATTACTCTGCCTTTTAAACCTGACCTTAATGTAGCTACCATTATCACTTTCCATTTATTGGCTTTGGGTCATTGCAGCTACGCCGTTTAAGGCAAATGTTTAAAATAATTGAGGGACCCGGGTACTCTGGTTTCCCCCCACAGTCCAAACGCATGCAGTCAGTGGGGTTTGGTTGAATGGAGATTCTAAATTGCCCATAGGTGTGACGGTTGTCTGTCTCTCTGTGTTTCACTGTTTCAACTGTCATCCTGTTTTTCTTGCCTGTGTGTGTGTGTGTGTAACATATTTCCTCTGCATCTTTATAGTTTGTGCACTTCTTTTATTCCATATTTTCTTTAGATTTTAGCTGTCTGAATTATAATTCTTGTTTTACACTATCCAAAGCATGTTTCTTTTGTGAAAAGCTTATTATATTTTAATTGCATCTTTCTTTTTCTAAGCTGACTTGGTTAGCTAACAGTTTGGGCCGGTCCGTTTCATTTAGATAACTATTTCAGCTCACAGCTGTTTGTTATTAACTACTTCAGCTGCCATGCCTTTTCTTAGCTAACTATTAGTGAACTGTTTACCCTCTATTTACTGTTTTAACAGTTTCTCTTATATTTAGTGAGTCATTTCAACTGTCTGTTTACATATCACTGTTTGCAAGTATTTGTCTTGTACTTTTAGGTGTCTATTTACTTTTGGCTCTATCTGTTACTTTTATTGGAGTCTACTGTTTCGCTGTTTCAGCCGTCCTTTTCTTTTTCTCTTTGCTTCCTTATGTGTTTTTAGTGCTCTTAGTGTGAGCTCAATAGGTGGACATAACTCATAATCAAATCAGAGCTTTTATAATAATGTATTTGATCAAATTACCACTTCCCATAAACCCCTTGGCACCAACATGATTCACCACTGGGCTGAAGTGCCCCTGGTTGGAAATCAATTCTCTCCTGCTATTTTAAGCTCCATGACATGAAGGCATTTAATATCTCTGCAGATAAATAACCAGTGCACACTGGTCAGGACTAATGTGAGGCTGCACAGCAGGTGTAACACAGTGACTCAATCACATACAGAGGCTTCGTACGCCCATTAAAATGTTGGAAGTTGACGTGTACAGTAAATCTGACCCAGCAGGCGTACTGTAGAAGCTCTGATAACACCAGCAGACATGGACTGCCCTTTCCCAGCATTCCCAGCTTTGAAACACGAGCTATCCGAAAATAAACAGGGCCTAAGGGTCAACGCATCCAATCACATGCTCACTTTCTTCCCATGCTGGTGGCTCAATGACCAAAAACCAGCGCACTTCCTTTGAACGTACTCCTGCTCTGACCACCTCAGAAAAGAAAGAGGAACTTTTCCAGTTCAATCTTTAAGCACACGGCAGTTTTGCCTTCTGCTGTTTCAAATCCTGGATGCACCCAAAAGCTGAACTCCACCCTAACAGAGCCTTTGTGTCTGACCTGGTTTTCCTGCCTGCAGACATCTCCCCTCATGGCTCCGTTATGCTCACAATTAGATTCAGTGATCTTCCCTCAACATCCTGCTGTTCACGGGGCATCACATGCTCCACTAAGAGAATAATGTCATGCCTCTTCCCAGCCTGAATCTTTCTCAGTTTGCTTCATCCCTACCACTGAGGGCCTGTAAATTACACAACCCACATATCTGTAGAAGATCGTGAAAATAAAGAATAACCTCCCTTTTAACCCTTGACCCTGACTTCCTTTCCCCCCTTGCTAGCTGGCTTTCCTCAGGGTATGACAAAGTTTCCAGATAAATGTGGGGGTGGAGAAGCTCTGTCATATATTAATTAGTGTGGCTGCAAGATTTACCACAAACCTTTTACTCTGACTGCAACTAAGCTACTTCTGTTAGTGTAACTGCAAATTTATGCAAAGTTTATCCCATATAAGCAGGCAGGAAAGTAAAAACCTCTAATAGTGTGGGATTGGCCTGAAGATTTGAAAAACTGAGCCTGAAATATTCAAAAATATTTATATCAGTGAAATTTCCAGTTAGCTCACTGTGAAGTCTGGGATTTTTGTGAGGCATAGCCCCTTTATTTCTTACTTGTTGACTTTAAATGAGCCACAGAACTATGCATCACGTGGTTGCCTTTTCACACAAAAAAAAATATACTGTGACTTACCGCCTACAAGCACAGATCTATATCCACCATGGATCCTCCAGATTTTTTAGAATATCTTGGCATGTCAGATATGAAATTTGTTCCCCCGGATTCCAAAAATCCACTATAAATTATCAGTATCCAACATTAACTCAGACTCCATGCATCTAAAGCACTGACTTTTACACTTAAAAGACAAACCAACTGAACCCGGAGCCCATTCAAGTCCATCTGGAGCTTCGATCTAACCAAACCCTTTCACCCCTGTGTGCTTCGCACACTTTGGCACACACACTCACTCCTCCCTCTGTCCCCATTTCATCTGTCACACATAACTACACACACACGCACACACACACACATTGCATAGAGGAAATATATAGTAACGAATGGACACAGAGCAGAAATAGGAGCGCCGTCACTCCATCAGATCTCACTGATATGCATCCATTCAGCTGCGGCAGCTGATAGTTTCCTTACCTCTGAATGCCAGGACCCCTCTCTCTCATTCACCCCTGTTCTCTTCTTTTGTTTGTCTAGTTAAAACTTTTTTTTCACCTCTCCGGTCTGTACAGAGACTCTCGGGCTCCTTCCCCCCTCTGCCTTGTCTTTTTTTTCACTCCTTCTCTCCAACTTTGATTTTTCCACTCCTGCTGGACAGTGTTGCTCCTGCTCTTCCCCTTTCTTTGGCCGACTGTTCGTGTCAGATGAGTTGGCTTTTTTTTTTTGCCTCCCTCCTTTTCCTCCCTCCCTCAAGTCTCTCTCTCTTTCTCCTCCTCTCTGAGTCAAACAGCTGCAGGAAATGTATTCTCTTGTTCTTTGTCAGAGATCTTCTTTGACTTTTTCGTCTTTCATTTGGTCGCTTCACCTCCTGCAAACTAGTCCCAATGAAGTGCGTGCGTGCGTGCGTGCGCGTGCGTGCATCTCTAAGTGAGTCAGACAATAGTTGAGTCATCCAACCAAAGTTTATGCTTGGCATGTGTGTTTGGGATTTAATAACCGTGGTAACCACTTTTTACCATTTTGGCCAGATAAGGAAGCTCCATCTCTCTGTGCTCATCTTTAACCCCCCCTCCTCCCTTTTTACTCCCCACTGTTTTCCCTTGGGATCATTTACTAGGTCTGCTTCCACAGCTGGAGGATACATCCGGTGTGTGTGTGTGTGTGTGTGTGTGTGTGTGTGTGTGTGTGTGTGTGTGTGTGGGGCCTTTGAACTTTTTTCTGGTGTTTAAATGCTTTTATACTTCACGGGTCAAAAATGACCCATAAGACAATCTTTGTACCCTAGTGGTGTACAGCCCACATGGAAACACAAACAAAAACAAAGTATCACTTTTTCTAATGATGGGGTCCCTTTAGGAAAAGTCATAAAATTTCAACTTGGAAAAAAGATAGTTTAAGGTATTTTTTTCTACAGCTAAACATGGTAGTGGGTCACTTTTGACTCGCAAGACAACACAAGGGATAAAAAAGCTGGACTTCACCACTGCACTGATCTGTTTATCTATGTTAAAAACACTGTCCATTCTGACACCCAGGTTAAAAACCATAGGCTTTGCGTATTGTGTTAGAGGCCCCAGATCTACAGGAGAGGACCCACCAGTAGTACCAGGACTAACAACCAAAACCTCTGTCTTCTTGTTGTTAAAATGAAGACAGTTTGGTGCCATCCAGGTTTCATCTTAGGACCCCCCGGCCTACTACGGACCGGTGTTGCTTGCTGGTGCTGTTCTCACTATTTCCTAGCGACAGACGCCACGCACCCGCGCCTTTTTAAAAATGGCCGCTACTACACCCGACGCTCCACCACATCCCCAGAAATGAAAACGTATGCAAAGATACAGACGTGAGTGGGAAGACATACTGTGTCAAAGTGTAACATTTTTTGGCGAGTATGTTCAGTGCGCACGGCGGGCTGTCTGATATAAGGCAACATGGATCAGGAGAGCAACACCGGACACTGATATATAGAACATTACGTTATTATTGATGCAGTTTCCTCTTGTGCTTTAGTAGACTAGTTTGGGTTGATTGTTTAGGGTGTTGAGTCTGAATGATCATTAACTGAATATAAAGTAGTATTGGTATACATACATATGGCCATTGAAAGAACAAATCATGCCAGTAGATTAACAGTAAACCTCTAATTCTTGGGACTTTGGCAAAATCATGTCCCACCAAAAAAGTGCAAATTCCATTTGCATATTATTTTTAAAAATTTACAAAACATAACTGGGGGATTTTGGCACAAATATTTAGTGATTTATATGATTTTATGATATGCCCACATATCATAAAATGACCCACAAAATGATTTGTCCCAAGACAAGAGTCTATAATTTTGATTTGATGAAAAACTGTCATGATGTTCAGGAAAAGGAAGGACCCAACTGCAGAGGCAGACGTAAAATGTTTCCAGTTTTTATTTTCACAAATCCAACAAAGTTTTTGAGTGAGGAGGTCCGGGATTAAACAGGCTTGTCTCCAACACTCCGTCGGTCTGGCAGCACTTTTACTGACCCACAGAATTCTTGACTCACACCCCAACAGACCCCGGCTCAGCTCTGCACACAAACAGCAATTAATCCACAAGGCAAAAAGAACGTGGCACAACACCAAAATAAAGTGCATAGTTTGGCTACCTGGTAGAGGCAACGATCCGGCAAGGACTGAAGACTTCCTTTGGCTTAAATGCCCAGCGAGTGAGCCTCAGGGAAAACAGGTGAGTAAACAGTGATTGAGATCAGGTGTGCCACACACGGCTGGAGGAGGCCGGCCAGAGGGTGGAGCAACTGTCGAGCCTGCCCAAAGAACAAAAACACACCCATACAACACACTGCCGGCCCGGAGAGGGCGGGGACCATGACAGTACCCCCCCCTCAACGGGAGCCTCCCGGCGATCGCCCAGGCCTGTCTGGGTGCCCCCGATGGAACTCCCGGACCATGGAAGGGTCCAGGATCGCAGAACGAGGCACCCAAGTACGCTCTTCCAGACCATACCCCTCCCAATCCACCAGGTACTGAAGGCCATGACCCCGCCGGCGGACATCCAACAACCGACGGACGGTGTAAACAGGCTGGCCACCAACGACCCGGGTGGGCGGAGGGGGTTCGGCCGGAGGGCACAGGCGGCTAGATCTGACTGGCTTGATCTGTGAGACATGGAAAGAATTACAAATCCTCATGTGGCGAGGTAGGTTCAACCGGACGGAGACAGGATTAATGACAGAGCTGATCACAAAAGGGCCAATAAATGAAGGAGAGAGTTTTTTTGATTCCGATCGGAGATTGATATGCTTAGTAGACAGCCAAACCTTCTGCCCGGGGGCATACGTGGGTGCAGGACGGCGGCGCCGGTCAGCCAGTCGTTTATTCCGGGCAGAAGTGCGAAGAAGGGCAGCTCGGGTAGATTTCCACGTCCGTCGACAACGACGAAGATGGTGCTGGACTGAGGGTACATTCAAGTCGGTCTCCTGATTCGGGAACAAAGGGGGCTGATAACCCAAACTGGCTTCAAAGGGTGACAATCCGGTAGCCGAGGATGTCATGGTGTTATGGGCATATTCCACCCATGCCAGCTGAGTACTCCAAGTGGTCTGATTAGAGGAGGTCACACAACGGAGAGCCGCCTCCAGTTCCTGGTTCATACGTTCAGTCTGGCCGTTGGTTTGAGGATGAAAACCTGAAGATAGACTAACCTGAGCGCCAATGGCAGTACAGAACTGCCTCCAAACGTGAGACGTGAACTGGGGGCCGCGATCTGAAACGACATCCTGAGGAATCCCATGAAGACGGAAAACATGGTCCGTGAGCAGGCGGGCTGTTGGAAGGTTAGGCAGAGCAACAAGGTGAGCTGCTTTTGAGAAACGATCAATTATAGTCATGATAACAGTGTTACCTGAGGATGGGGGCAAGCCTGTGACAAAATCGAGGGAGATGTGGCTCCAAGGACGTCCAGGTATGGGCAAAGGTCTTAATAAGCCAGTGGAGGGAGACGAGAAGACCTTATTCCGGGCACAGACGGTGCAGGCGCCAATGTAGTCGCAGACATCTCGGGTTAATGAGGGCCACCAGAATGAGCGCTGAAGAAACATGATTGTTCGGAATACACCAGGATGGCAGGTAAAGCGGGCAGTGTGAGCCCAATGCAGCACCTTGGACCGGACTGAGGTGGGTACGTACATTTGGTTGGCAGGACCGGTCCCGGGATTCGGTTCGTCCCTTTGCGCAGCCCGGATCAAAGACTCCAGTTCCCAGGTCAAAGCCCCAATCACCCGGGACACTGGAAGGATAGTTTCTTCTGGCCGAGGGAGCTCAGGATCAGAAAACAGACGAGAAAGGGCGTCAGGTTTGCCGTTACGGGAGCCAGGGCGGTAAGAGATGGTGAAGTTAAACCTGGTGAAGAATAGTGACCACCTAGCTTGGCGTGCATTTAATCTCTTGGCCTTTTGAATGGATGAGAGATTTTTATGGTCCGTCCAGACAATAAAGGGTTGTTCAGCTCCCTCAAGCCAGTGACGCCATTCCTCCAGTGCTAGCTTCACAGCCAGGAGCTCCCGGTCACCAATATCATAGTTCCACTCTGCAGGAGAAAGATGGCGAGAGAAGAAAGCACATGGATGCAATTTATCATTCTTTCGCTGGGATATTACAGCTCCTACCCCAGCATCTGAGGCATCCACCTCCACAATGAACGGTTGTGACAAATCCGGTTGTATCAGAATAGGGGCGGTAGCAAAGAGATCCTTGAGGTGGTCAAACGTCTCCTGAGCATGAGTTGTCCAGAGAAAGGGCTGCTTAGGGGAAGTGAGAGCGGTTAATGGGGACACAACACGACTATAGTCTCTGATGAATCGACGATAGAAATTGGCAAACCCTAAAAAACTCTGCAACTGTTTCCGGGTGGAAGGCGTGGGCCAGTCCACCACAGTTTTTACCTTAGTTGGGTCTGGTTGAATGCTGTCAGGCGCAATGGCAAATCCCAGGAAAGACACCGTTTGGACATGGAACTCACATTTCTCCCCTTTAATGAATAACCGATTTTCCAGCTGTCTCTGCAGGACTTGGCGAACGTGTTCCTGGTGCTCTTGCGGGGTTCTTGAAAAAATTAAAATGTCATTAAGATATACAAATACAAAACGGTTCAGAAAATCTCGAAGATCATCATTTACCAATGCCTGAAAGACAGCTGGGGCATTGGTCAGACCAAAGGGCATCACCAAATTTTCAAAATGGCCGAGATGGGTGTTAAACGCCGTTTTCCACTCATCCCCCTCACGGATGGGGACTAGGTGGTAGGCATTTCGGAGATCTAGTTTTGTAAATACAGAGGCCCCCTGCAACAGTTCAAAGGCTGAGGACCGTAGCGGTAAAGGATATTTGTTCCGCACCGTGATCTGGTTAAGCCCCCGAAAATCAATGCAAGGCCTAAGAGTCTTGTCCTTTTTCTCCACAAAAAAA
Organism: Archocentrus centrarchus; assembly: GCF_007364275.1. Lineage (NCBI taxonomy): Eukaryota > Metazoa > Chordata > Actinopteri > Cichliformes > Cichlidae > Archocentrus > Archocentrus centrarchus. The sequence goes on along the minus strand of NC_044353.1, from coordinate 29,548,965 downwards.
ACCCCCACAGCTAATGGAGAGGAGGAAGGACGGATTATCCCAGCTTTTAGAGAGTCATGAATATATGTCTCCATCACTTCCCTTTCAGGTTTAGACAAACTGTATAGTCGACTCGCTGGGAGTGGAGCTCCAGGAAACAACTCTATCGCACAGTCGTAAGGGCGATGGGGAGGCAAGGATAATGCTAGGTCTTTGTGGAAAACATCTGCCAGATCATGGTAACAAACAGGTATATTAGAGAGATTGGGAACCTCAGAACAAGGGGTTTCAGACGGGGCAGAGGATGGAGGCTGGGCTGACAGAAGACACTGTTTGTGACAATCCTGGCTCCAGGTGGAAATTTTGTTGTGTGACTAATCGATCACGGGGTTGTCCCAGGACCAGAGGGCTCTGAGGAGAGTGGATGATGAAAAAGGAGAGGTACTCACGGTGATTGCCAGAAATGAGTAGTGAAATGGGTTCAGTTTGACACGTAACTTCCGCCAGCCAGCGACCATCAAGAGCTTTGACCTGCAGAGGATGTGGGAGGTGAATAAGAGGTAGTTTTAATTGTTGAGCAAGAGCTGAATCCAGAAAGTTTTGTTCAGCACTGGAGTCCACCAATGCCTGCAGGGTGAAATCATCATCATTGACAGATTAACTGGCACCATTAGACGTGGTAGGGAGGAGGACTCACCCGCCAGCACCCCTACTTGGACTGACGGGCCCTGCCTTTTGGCCGTCGTGGGCAGGAGAAAAGAAAATGACCCACTTCACCACAGTAAAGGCACTCACCAGCTGCCAACCTGTGACTACGTTCTTCTGGGGTGAGGTGTGTGCGGCCCAGTTGCATGGCTTCCACTTCATTCCCAAAAGACGGGCCTGCGCCCATCAATTTATCAGAAGGAACAGGCTGAGCGTGAGGATTCTTGGGTCTGGGGCGAAATTGTTTGCGCCGCTCATGGACACGGTCATCTAATTTGGTGCACATTGCTACTAACTGATTCAGAGATGACGGGAGCTCTTTAGTTGCCAGTTCATCATGGATGTAGTCCGCGAGACCTTTGAGGAAGGCCCCCCGTAAGGCTTTCACCCCCCATCCTGTCTCCTCAGCAAGAATCCAGAAGTCAATGGCATAATCCGACACACGCCGTTTGCCCTGTCGTAGGTTAAACATGCGCTGGGCTGCTTGGTCACAGCTATCCCTTTTTACAAACACGCACTTAAATTTGTTCAAAAACTCAGCATATAAAAGATCATCATTAGCATTAATAACCGTCTGTACCCAATGTAATGCCCTTCCTCTCATTAGTGTAGACATGTATGCAATCTTTGCACTGTCCGCAGCCTATGTCCTCTGGAGCTGTTTAAACACAAGTGAACACTGCATCAGGAAGCCTGGAGCCTCTTCTAACTCACCGGAGAAGAGAGCAGGAGAGGGAAGAGCTCGTTCCGGGGGCTCCGGGGAACTTGAGGAAGCGGCAGCGCCCTCCGGGGAATGCACAGTGACAGACTGCGAAGTGCTCTCTTCCAGAGGAGAAGCTGTAGGAGAGGCACGACTGGGTGAGCATAGCATTTGCAACACATTTCCAATTTCGTCCATCTTACGAGTCACCGCTGCTTGATCTGCCATCAGATGCCGGAGTACTTAATCGTGTTTCTGCAGCTGCTCTCTGAGAGATGAGAGCACTCCCTGCAGTGACGCTGCTTCCGCTGGGTCCAGCTGGCCGGATCGTTCTGTCATGATGTTCAGGAAAAGGAAGGACCCAACTGCAGAGGCAGACGTAAAATGTTTCCAGTTTTTATTTTCACAAATCCAACAAAGTTTTTGAGTGAGGAGGTCCGGGATTAAACAGGCTTGTCTCCAACACTCCGTCGGTCTGGCAGCATGTTTACTGACACACAGAATTCTTGACTCACACCCCAACAGACCCCAGCTCAGCTCTGCACACAAACAGCAATTAATCCACAAGGCAAAAAGAACGTGGCACAACACCAAAATAAAGTGCATAGTTTGGCTACCTGGTAGAGGCAATGATCCGGCAAGGACTGAAGACTTCCTTTGGCTTAAATACCCAGCGAGTGAGCCTTAGGGAAAACAGGTGAGTAAACAGTGATTGAGATCAGGTGTGCCACACACGGCTGGAGGAGGCCGGCCAGAGGGTGGAGCAACTGTCAAGCCTGCCTAAAGAACAAAACACACCCATACAACACACTGCCGGCCCGGAGAAGGCGGGGACCATGACAAAAACTGTTTAAAAGTCTTTTTAAAATATGAACTATCTCAGAAAGATGAAAGGAAAAAAATGAAAAGTCAAGCTAAAAGCTTGACTTTGATGGTGCTAGTGCTACTGTCATGCAGCAGAACATACAGTATACCATTCACTAAGTTAATTGTGCAATAGCTTGTGTGCCAGTTGTGTGTCATTGCACTTTTATATATCTATCCATCCATCCATCCATCCATCCTCTATCTTATCTGTCCTGTTCAGGGTCAGTGGGGCAGTCGGCAGCCTGTTGCAGGGCTAACACAGAGAGACAGACAACCACTGACACTCACATTCACACTTATGGGCAATTTAGAATCCCCAAGTAACCTAACTCCAGTAACTGCATGTCTTTGGACTGTGAGAGGAAACCAGAGCACCTGGAGGAAACCCACGCAGAAACAGGGAAAACATGCAAACTCCACACAGAGAGGCTGGGACCAAGGTGGAATCGAACCCAGACCTTTTAGATGTCATTCTAGCTTTGAGGTCTTTAAATAGGGATGCATGCAATGTAGCCTTATTTAAGAGCACTTTACTTGAAGCAGTCTTTCGCAATAAAGTCTTCATTGCTAAGAAAAGTATTTAATTTTATGAATGACTAATTGGTTCCTTGATCACCCGTTTACAAAAAAACACAACATAAAATGTGAGTCGGGCGACTCGGGTCGTGTTGGTCATGGCCCTGAGAAGCCGTGGTGGGCGTCCCTTATTTTCATTTGTGAAAGGTGGCAACCCTACTCTGAGGCCTCACTCCCGGTACGATAAAGTGCATCAAACGATAATGGATCGTGTGTATGATGACAAAGAAGCAACTGCTGGTGCCTTAACAGTTGTGTTGTTACTGTATGTACAATTCATGCCATCACGAGCAATTATTTGGATGAAGAGGACAAATTTAGTTGACCAAAATTTCCTTTAGTTGAATACTACCCTGATAATTCATATTATTCATATTCATTGAAGTCTTGAGTTTATAATTGTAAACTATTATAAACAAAAATATGTTTCTTTATATATTTAATATTTTCATGCAAAATGACAGATCAGTGAATACGTTCTATAGAAAATGATGCCTTAATGTTGCATTGTTATGTTATTCACTAATTTCCTGACTATTGCAATGATAAGGAAACAGTTTACTTTTAAATTTGTGTTACTTTATTCAATTTAAAAATTTCTGTAAGGTAAAGATCCTACAGTATTTCAGAGAAAACAATCAAGTGACCCCCTATGAGCAAACACTTTGTGACAGTGGGAAGGAAAAACTCCCTTTTTAAAGGAAGAAACCTCCGGCAGAACCAGGCTCAGGGAGGGGCGGCCATCTGCCGCGGCCGGTTGGGGGTGAGGGGAAAGAGAAGAGAGAAAGGAGCGACAGAGACAAGGACAAAACACAAACTGTTGCGAAGACAAGACGGAGGTTAATGACATGCAGTAGTGCAGCAGCATCATGAGATTAGCTATATTCCAAAAAAGGACAGCTTCAACATCCAAAGTGGAATGGATGCTGTGTTTCCTAAGAAGTTGAAGCTTTTCTGCAGAACGTTTTCTGCTGTTATCTTTAATCTCTAGCCAGCAGCTGAAGGATAACTGTTAGCCTCATAGAGTTATTGCCGAAGTCATATTTCGAGAAAATTGACTTTAAGAGCGAGATGAGTTCTGGAACAGCCCACCCACTTCCACTTAATCGCCATGATGCCAACGATTTGCGGGAGAAATTGTATGGTGTGCTGCTGCTGCTCCTCTTGCTTCTCTGCAGCGGTGATCATCAGCCCGACTGTCCTTTAGATCTAAAGCTGCTCCAGCTGTCTCCGTGGTGTTTTCTGGCCCTCTTTTGCGGGCTCTGGAAGGCAGTTTTATCCTGATCCTCCTCTTAGTCCTTGTCATGGAACTCTGTGTCCTGTTGGTTGAGCAGGACGGCCCAGGAGAATACCGGAATTTCTTTTGGTATTGGTCTGACGTCACGTCTGTGGAAGAGGGGGGTATTTTTTCACCCACATCTTTCCAGTCAGTCGTCCTCCTTTTTACTAACTGACTGGTGTCCTTTGTATCTTCATCAGGGTGCTTTCTTTTAAAGTTTGGTTTGACTGAAACTGTCTGGGCAGTTTCACAGTGACTGGGCCTGGAGCAGTTGGGTCTGCTTCTCTGAATTGAAGGGGGAGGACAGTTTTTTTGGGATGGGCTTGTGGTCCTGGAGGAAGGGGGCCTCTCCAGGATTTTGCTCTCAGCTGCAGGGGGATGAAGCTGCTGTTGGGCAGGTTGTCTGGTCTCAGACATGGGCTGCTGCAGAGATTCACTCACTCCTGTCCTGCTATCTGAAGACACTGGGCTGTTTTTCTTACAGATCTCTGTGTGCTGATAACAGGACTTTACACTGCAAGACAGCGAATCATTCAATATGCTAAATTATTCACTCATATGGATGCAACATTTTCACATAAAGTGAGATATACAACAAAGAGTCACGGTAAAAAAAAAAATCACATCTTCTTTCAGTTAAAAAATTGAATCTGGTCATTATTAGGGATTAAAATGTGCATAAATACAACCCCAGATGAACTGCAAAGCGTGACATATATACCATGACAAGTGTATGAAAAACTAAGTACACCCTTATTGTTTACAAAGGAGTTAAGAGGGGAATGTTGTTACTGTCCAACCAAGGTTGTGTTTACCTAAATTTAAACCTGTTTCTTTTTACTAGTGTGGGGAAATGTGTTGTACGTGTGTGTGTGCAGTGGGAGGTTAAGGGAGAACAATTGTTCTAAATAAAAAAGTGTTGACTTACTAGGAGCTCAGGTGGTGGAAGGACGCCATGTGGCTCATTTTTGCAAAGGGATGATCCAGCACCTGTTCGGGTGTAATCCGTGTTTCAGCATCAAGCTGAAGCAGTTCTTTAATCATTTCAGTGAACATCAAACGATCAGCCATTTCTGCAACTTTATCAGCATAATTTTGATGCTCGGGTTCCCGGAGCTGAAAAATGAAGAAACCAACAAATGTCAACCAAAAACACTTTTTTTTTTTTTTTTTTTTCACAGAATGGCCAAAGGGTACTTACATGTAAGAGGTCATCCAGAGAGGTAAACTTTCTTTCTCTTCTGTCTATGAACCAATTCCCTGTGTCTTGGAAAACTTCTACAGGTGTCTGAAAAGATAGGAAACTTGTCAGCAAATTGTAGGACAAATGGGCTCTCAAAACAAAATATTTGATAATATGTTAAAAATCGAGGGTTAGAAAAGAAATAGTTTGCAAATGAGTTTAGAGACTGGCATACAGGAGTAAACAGAGCAATGGTGAAGTGGTCAGTACCTTGAGTTTCCAGTTACTGGTGGTGGAATTACACTCTTTGTAGAAAAAAAGGGAGGTCTTTTGCCCAGAGTTTAACATTTTGTCTTCTGGCTTCCCTTGGGTTTCTACTATATATCTCATCTGTAAATACAAGAGAAAATGTAGTCAAACTGGGAGTCCAGCACAGAATTTTGTCATATATTTCAGTCAAGCAAAAAACAGACTTTAGGGGTACTGTTTACTCACCATCTCATATTCACAGTATCCAGGGTACAGTAGGAAACCGAGGTATAGAGTGGCAGCAATGATTCCCAGAGACCAAACATCTATGGCCTCTGTAAACGGAAGCCCTAGAATAATCTCCGGGGACCTGATGGAGGACAGAGAGCAATGATTGTAGTTGTTACATTTGTTGTCAATCACGATGATTTGGATAAGTATGATTTGTACTACAGCTGAGAAACTCCTAACAGAAAGCACAGACTCAGGAGGTTTGTGTGACTGTGTGAGTAAGAGATCAGATTTGAGTCCAGCTACTCACCGATATGGAGAGGTCTGAAGGCAAGAGCCCACTGTGGCAGCAGAGGTGACCTGAGCCAGGCCGAAGTCAATCACTTTAATTCTGTATGGCTCTTGTTGGTGATTGACTAACATTACATTATCTAGTTTGAGGTCTGCATGTATGATTCCAATAGACTTCAGGTGTTTCAGAGCTATTGCAATCTGAACGATACCCAAAAAAAAAAAATGTCATAATGAAATTTGATTTTCAAAGCACTCATTAATGTGGAGAATCAGAGTTCAACATACCTGCATGACTATTGGTCGAATTTGCGTTAAACTGAGTGGCTGAAAATGTCTTTCTAGCATAAAGTCAAACAGACTTTTGTCAAGATACTCAAACTCCAGACATGGATGACCTCTATCCATAAAAGCCTGATACCATTCAACCATGTTGTGTTTGTGGCTGTTATGCATGCTGAGCATGTATAGCATAACCACCTGGAAACAGATCACAGATAGGTTTTACATTAGTTTGACATTTGTACTGCACAATAAGTATTTCTGCAGTTTTCACAACCACTACACACATCTTTGAAAGAGAAATTTTAAGGAGCAGTTTGTACCTCAATGTTTGCCACCTCCACTGAGTAATTTTTCATTACTTTTATGGCTACGGTCTTCTTGTCAGCCATCCTGACACATTTTGCAACCTTGCCAAAAGTCCCTTCTCCAAGGATACTTAATACTTCGTAGCTGGAGAAGCTGGAGGTGAGCCGGCTTCCAGGGACTATCTCGTCTTGGGCTTGTACGTTGGAGTACATGTTTGATGCCATGACTTTTATGAGCGTCGATTTTTTCCTGTTGTCACGCCAAAGGTTTGGTGAAACTGTTCAATCTTCACTCTGCTTGCAGTCTGACAACATTCTACATTCCGTGGCTTTGTTACTTTGTGGCATTTTTACATTACAAAGGTTCAGACTGGATCAGGGACCCCTGAACCCTTCTTGCAGTCTGACAACATTCTACATTCCGTGGCTTTTAACATCAAAGGTTACAATCAAAAGTTCTGACCACACTTAGAAAATGACAGGAAACTTATAGCTGATATTAATTTCTTCATACATGTAGAATGAAGGTTTTCTGAATGTAAATCTGCTACAGAACAAAAAGATTTCAGTGTGGAATGAAATTTAATCGAATGTTTTCATTAAAAATAGCAATAATACTACAACACCTGCATTAAGTGAGATGTTTATAGCTCTTGCATTTACCACATTTGCATAGCTTTTTAGTGCCTACTTTCTTACACACATGATCTGCTGGAAGAAGCATTCATATGGCACACTGTAATAGTAGTCTGCCACAAGCAAAAGTGACATATATGCCTTTACATTATTTTTATTTTGCAATAATCAAGTGGATCCATAGCATAGTGGTTCACACATTTGCCTAGCAAGCAAAAGGTTCCCAATTTGATCCTGGGAGCAGACGGATCTTTTTGGGCTTGTGTCAGTTACATTAATACCAATGTACGCGTATATGAAACAGTTACCTAGGAAAAGGTCTTGTTTAAGTCAGCATTAAGAGGCCCAGTACACTGCATTCTTTCGAGATGACAATCTTATCTGTTTGTGTAGATGCTCAGGTGTATTGTTCAATGTTTGAGGGTTTCTAATCAGCTCATGTGTGCCACATGTATTTAAAAGATATGATATGATAAGATGCTGACACTAAGCTGTAGACCAGTGCTATTCAACTGGTGGCCCAGGGGCCAGAACCAGCCCATCAGTCATTTGCTACTGCCAGTGCTGGTGTCGGTTTCAATGAACCGGGCCTGCGTTTCCACCTCGCTTTGTGAACTGATCATTTACGTATGAGTGTGGGCGGGTCCTCGTCTGGACACGGAAGCTGAAGGGCACAAACGTGGGAGAACACGCTCCCCTTTCCTGTGCTGCAAACACATTTTACCAAACTAGTGCAGCATCTGTGTGCAGCACAGAGGTAAACACAGACAGCGATTACGAGCAAGGACGAAAAGTATGTACTCTGCGTCCTTTTATGTGCGATATGAACATTTCATGCCTATCAGAAATGGTAAATGGACTAGTTCTTATATAGCGCTTTTCTACTCAGTCTGAGCACTCAAAGCGCTTATACAACATGTTTACATTTACCCCATTCACACCCATTCATACAAGCACTTCCATGCTTATCTAAGCTAAGTGCTGTTTATTATCTAACATTGACACTCCAACGGTTGTGTCGGAGAGCAACTTGGGGTTAAGTATCTTATCCAAGGATACATTGGAATGCAGCCTAGAGTAGCCAGGATTTGAACTGGATGGAGCACACTTGAGCACCTCACCCAGGAACTCCAAGAATTCTAGGTACTCTAAACTGTGATTCATGCAAACAACAGTCAGGACCCGTTCCCCGGCCTGAAGGAGCAGGGAAGCAACCCTCTTGTCCACCAGTGAAAAATTCTGACGTACAGGCAGCAAGCTGAGGGGATACAAGGATGCCCAACCCAGCCCTCTTACCAAGAGCACCTCCAGACTGCAACAGAGTCCAGCCCCTCAGTTCAGTTCAATTCAGTTCAATTTTATTTTATTTATTTACACTAAATCACAACAACCAGTCACCTCAAGGTACTTTATATTATAAGAAAAAGACCATACAATAGGAACCAGTCTCCTCTCCAGGAGCCAGATCCCAGGCTGTGCACTGAGGTCATCCCCACTATATCTAGCCGGTACCTCTCAACCTCACACGCTAGCTCAGGCTCCTTCCCCACCAGAGGAGCCAAGCCAAGCCATCTTTATTTATATAGCACTTTAAAAACAGCAAGTGCTGACCAAAGTGCTTAATATTCAAACACAATAAAATATGAAAACATTCAAAACATTAAACATAATTAAAATTGATAAATAAAAGAAATGAGTAAAAATCAATAAAAGTCAACTCTCAAGCAGTTGCCAATGAAAAAAGGTGGGTTTTAAGAAGTGAGTTAAAAATGGACAGTGAGGAAGGCTGTCTAATATGGAGTGGAAGTGAATTCCACAGCCTAGGTGCTGCCACAGCAAAAGCTCTGTCCCCCCTGAGCTTTCGTTGTGTCCTTGGCACATCCAGGAGCAGCTGATCAGCGGACCTGAGCAACCGGGAGGGCGAGTGCACATGTAGGAGCTCATAGAGGTAAGGGGGGGGGCAAGACCATTTAATGACTTAAAAGCAAACAAAAGAATTTTAAAATGCACTCTAAAATGAACAGGGAGCCAGTGCAGTGAGGCCAAAACAGGAGAAATATGATCTCTCTTCCGTGTACCAGTTAAAAGACGAGCAGCTGCATTTTGCACCAGCTGAAGACGGGACAGGGATGTCTGGGAAACCCCTGTCATGGCCGGGGAGGAAACGGGCAAGGAAGGGCAAAAACGCAGGACTCCAGGGGTAACTTAAAAGGGCGTTTATTCCACCGGGGAAACACAAAAATACAAAAACCTTGGAAGGGAGGCACAGGGAGACGAAGGGCAGGCGCAGGGAACACGGGAACACAGGAACACAGGAACACACGGACACACAACGTCAACGACGCGACAGAGAACAAATGAAAACTGAGGGCTTAAATACACAATGGGTAATCAGGGCAAGAGGAAACAGCAGGGAACAACAGGTGAGGCAAATGAAACTAATTACACAGGGGAAGCAAAGCTAAACACAAAGCACAAGGAAATCACATTGGCAAAATAAAACAGGAAGTGATAAACCAAGGAACACGCAGACAAGTCACAACACTGGGAACATGACAAACATACAGGGAGGACAAACTCAGGAAATAAACTATTAACACAAAACGCTGGGCCAACGGCCCAGGACATGACAGTACCCCCCCCTCAAAGGCCGGCTCCCGCCGGCCAAAACCAGAAACAAAACCAGACAAGGGCGGGAGGCGGGGGACCAGGAAGGAGGGCCCGAAACAAAAACAGACAGGGAGCAAACAAAGTCAGGAACAAACCCAAAAACACAAGGAAGCACTGGAGTAAGGGTAGAGCACAAGGGCAAAAAACAATAAGCAAAAGGAACAGAACAAAGAAAAGCAATGGCACAAGCGGAATAACAGTCCAAAAACCAGAGCAAAACATGGGGATGAGAAAAAAAAAAACAACCGGATGAAAGAAAAAGCGACAGCACAAGGCCGGAGAGCTCCAATGTCCAAAACAGGGGGTCGAAACAAGGAACAGTCCAGGAGCTATGACAAAACAAAAACAGCAGGGGAAAAAACAGTCCACAGTTCAGGGGAGTCAGTGGGAAATCCAAAACAAAAAACACACAGTTCAGGAGGCCGCAGAGGCCAAGGGGCCACAAAGCAAAATCCCAACGAGGGAGGCCGACCGCGCTCCCAGCGGCGGCGGCGACGAGGACGAGAAGGAATCACTGGAGGCCGACCGCGCTCCCAGCGGCGGCGGCGACGAGGACGAGAAGGAATCACTGGAGGCCGACCGCGCTCCCAGCGGCGGCGGCGACGAGGACGAGAAGGAATCACTGGAGGCCGACCGCGCTCCCAGCGGCGGCGGCGACGAGGACGAGGGGGAGTCACTGGAGGCCGACCGCGCTCCCAGCGGTGGCGGCGGAGACGAGGAGAAGACACTGGAGGCCGACCGCGCTCCCAGCGGCAGCGGCGGAGACGAGGAGAAGACACTGGAGGCCGACCGCGCCCCCAGCGGCGGCGGCGGCGACGACGAAGACACACCAGAGCCGCAACATGCCCGGACTCCCCTGAGCCCAGGGCGGTCAAGGACACAGGAAACTCGGAAGGTCCGAACCGAGCGGGACCCCCTGGCGGCTCGGACTGAGCGGAACACTCCGAAGACTCCGGCGGCTCGGACTGAGCGGAACACTCCGAAGACTCCGGCGGCTCGGACTGAGCGGAACACTCCGAAGACTCCGGCGGCTCGGACTGAGCGGGACCCCCTGGCGGCTCGGACTGAGCGGGACCCCCTGGCGGCTCGGACTGAGCGGGACACTCCGAAGACTCCGGAGGCTCGGACTGAGCGGGACCCCCTGGCGGCTCGGACTGAGCGGAACACTCCGAAGACTCGGACTGAGCGGGACCCCCTGGCGGCTCGGACTGAGCGGGACCCCCTGGCGGCTCGGACTGAGCGGGACCCCCTGGCGGCTCGGACTGAGCGGAACACTCTGAGGACTCTGGCGGCTCGGACTGAGCAGGACTCTCCGGCGCGGAGCGCTCGGACTGAGCGGAGACCCCCATCGGCTCGGACTGAGCGGGACCCTCTGGCGCGGAGTGCTCGGACTGAGCGGGACCCCCTGGCTCGGACTGAGCGGAGACCCCCATCGGCTCGGACTGAGCGGGACCCTCTGGCGCGGAGTGCTCGGACTGAGCGGGACCCCCTGGCTCGGACTGAGCGGAGACCCCCATCGGCTCGGACTGAGCGGGACCCTCTGGCGCGGAGCGCTCGGACTGAGCGGAGACCCCCATCGGCTCGGACTGAGCGGGACCCTCTGGCGCGGAGCGCTCGGACTGAGCGGGACCCTCTGGCGCGGAGCGCTCGGACTGAGCGGAGACCCCCATCGGCTCGGACTGAGCGGGACCCCCTGGCTCGGACTGAGCGGAGACCCCCATCGGCTCGGACTGAGCGGGGCCCTCTGGCGCGGAGTGCTCGGACTGAGCGGAGACCCCCATCGGCTCGGAATGAGCGGAGACCCCCATCGGCTTGGAGTGAGCTGAGCCCATGGGCTGAACGGGGCCTACATAGTGAGGCACCGGATGCGTAGGCTGGGACCGCGGAACAGGGCACACTGCTGCTTTATTGAGCAGCAGGGGCTGCTCGAGGAATAGCAGAGGTGCAGGGGACTGCGTGGAAGCAGGCCGGGAGACGACTGGCTGCGTGGAAGCAGGCCGGGAGACGACTGGCTGCGTGGAAGCAGGCCGGGAGACGACTGGCTGCGTGGAAGCAGGCCGGGAGACGACTGGCTGCGTGGAAGCAGGCCGGGAGACGACTGGCTGCGTGGAAGCAGGCCGGGAGACGACTGGCTGCGTGGAAGCAGGCCGGGAGACGACTGGCTGCGTGGAAGCAGGCCGGGAGACGACTGGCTGCGTGGAAGCAGGCCGGGAGACGACGGGCTGCGTGGAAGCAGGCCGGGAGACGACTGGCTGCGTGGAAGCAGGCCGGGAGCCAGAGAGAGCGGGCTGTGAGCTAGGGAGATCTGGCTGCGTGGAAACAGACCGAGAGCTAGGGAGATCTGGCTGCGTGGAAACAGACCGAGAGCTAGGGAGATCTGGCTGCGTGGAAACAGACCGAGAGCTAGGGAGATCTGGCTGCGTGGAAACAGACCGAGAGCTAGGGAGATCTGGCTGCGTGGAAACAGACCGAGAGCTAGGGAGATCTGGCTGCGTGGAAACAGACCGAGAGCTAGGGAGATCTGGCTGCGTGGAGACAGACCGAGAGCTAGGGAGATCTGGCTGCGTGGAGACAGACCGAGAGCTAGGGAGATCTGGCTGCGTGGAAACAGACCGAGAGCTAGGGAGATCTGGCTGCGTGGAAACAGACCGAGAGCTAGGGAGATCTGGCTGCGTGGAAACAGACCGAGAGCTAGGGAGATCTGGCTGCGTGGAGACAGACCGAGAGCTCGCTGACACTGGGGCCTGAGAGGGAGCTGACACTACTGGAGCTACAGAAGGAGCAGGAGCTGAGGGAACTGGGACCAAAACCGAAGGAACTAAGACAGGGGCTGAGGGAACTGACTGAGAGGGCACTGAAACAGCTGACACTGGGGACCGAGGAAGAGTTACTAGAGCTGACTGAAGGCGAGGGAGAGCTGCTGGCTGCGTGGGAGCAGACTGAGGGAGAGCCGACTGCGTGGAGACTGACTGAGAGCTAGAGAGAGCTGAGGCTGAGGGAGCTGATGCGGGGAGAGCTGGCTCTGGGGAAGGTGAAGCGGGGAGAGCTACAGAGGCTGACTGAGACTGAGCGGTGGCTGGAGCGACAGCTGACTGAGACTGGGAGGTGGCTGGAGCGACAGCTGACTGAGACTGGGAGGTGGCTGGAGCGACAGCTGACTGAGACTGGGAGGTGGCTGGAGCTACAGCTGACTGAGACTGGGAGGTGGCTGGAGCTACAGCTGACTGAGAGACAGGCTGAAGAGGCACTGTGGACGACACTGAAAACTGCTGTGAAGGCTTGGACCTGGCTGCCCCCACCCGCGGAACAGGAGCGGGCGCAGAGGTCAGCCCGTCCGTGGCTGCCTCCCCCCGCGGAACAGGAACGGGCGCAGAGGTCAGCCCGTCCGTGGCTGCCTCCCCCCGCGAAACAGGAACGGGCGCAGAGGTCAGCCCGTCCGTGGCTGCCTCCCCCCGCGAAACAGGAACGGGTGCAGAGAGCTTCACAGAGGCTGGCGGAACCTGGGGCTCCTGGAGACGAGCTGGCATCACAGCAGACAGGGGCGAGCGCGACCGGGGGGGAGCGTGACGATGCCGGGTGCGCTGCTTCCTCCGCTTTCTGTTGGAGTGGGAGGCACGATTCTCTGCATCCAGAATGTCCACTAGCAGAGGAGAATCAATGATTTCTACATCTTGCGGCAGCCAACAGAGGTCGGGCTGCGCGACGGTGGAGTGGGAAAAAGTCTCATCACTTGCCGCAATAATATCGAGCCCGGTGGTACTCACGGAGGTGGTGGCCTGTGCGTGAAGCGGTGACAATGTCCGCGGCGTTATACCGCTCGGGTCTTGGGGAGAGGTGAGTGGAATGGAAGATGGCAGGGCCGGAGAGCAAGGCAGTGCCGGTGGCGATGAGGGGCCATGGAGAGGAGGAGACGAGGATAAGCCGTCTGGCTGCAGGAGAGGTGCATTAGTGATGGCTTGAAGAAAAAAATTTGAGTCCCTGCCCTGGACTGGGCGGCCAATATTGTGCAGTTCATATTGTAGGTTCTTTCGGAGCATGATTATTGAATGGGCAAGTGAAGCGGTGTGAGGATGGGTGAGGAGCCAGGTGGAGGACGAAATAAGTCCACAACAGAAAGCTAATTGTATTAACCGGTGGTGACTGGTGGGGGCCTGAACAATTCTCTCGGAGAAATCCTTGAGCTCCTGGATCTTCTCTTCTTGCTCAGAGAGGGTCCTTATATCTGCGGGGTCCATAGTTTGGTCGCGTCGTTCTGTCATGGCCGGGGAGGAAACGGGCAAGGAAGGGCAAAAACGCAGGACTCCAGGGGTAACTTAAAAGGGCGTTTATTCCACCGGGGAAACACAAAAATACAAAAACCTTGGAAGGGAGGCACAGGGAGACGAAGGGCAGGCGCAGGGAACACGGGAACACAGGAACACAGAAACACACGGACACACAACGTCAACGACGCGACAGAGAACAAATGAAAACTGAGGGCTTAAATACACAATGGGTAATCAGGGCAAGAGGAAACAGCAGGGAACAACAGGTGAGGCAAATGAAACTAATTACACAGGGGAAGCAAAGCTAAACACAAAGCACAAGGAAATCACATTGGCAAAATAAAACAGGAAGTGATAAACCAAGGAACACGCAGACAAGTCACAACACTGGGAACATGACAAACATACAGGGAGGACAAACTCAGGAAATAAACTATTAACACAAAACGCTGGGCCAACGGCCCAGGACATGACAACCCCATAATAAAGAGAGTTACAGTAATCCATTTGTGATGTAATGAGCGCATGGAATACGATTTCAAAGTCCTGTTTTGAGAGGATCTGTTTGACCTTAGCTAATTGTTTGAGTTTAACCCTTGTGCGATTTTAACATTGTGTTTACTCCCCTTGTCCTACGGGTCAAAAATGACCCGCCCTACCAGAGCAGCCCAATTGAATTTTAAATCTAAAATCTATTTTGCATGATGAAACAACCTGTTATTTATCAATTTAACTTTTTTGTTTTGTTTGGGAGCTTGTGTGATGTGAGGGGTTAGCTGCAGATCAAGACTGCAGGTGCAGGTCAAATAAAAGTTCCAGTTTGTTTGATATGTGTGTGTGTGTGTGTGTGTGTGTGTGTGTGTGTGTGTGTGTGTGTGTGTGTGTGTGGGGCCTTTGAACTTTTTTCTGGTGTTTAAATGCTTTTATACTTCACGGGTCAAAAATGACCCATAAGACAATCTTTGTACCCTAGTGGTGTACAGCCCACATGGAAACACAAACAAAAACAAAGTATCACTTTTTCTAATGATGGGGTCCCTTTAGGAAAAGTCATAAAATTTCAACTTGGAAAAAAGATAGTTTAAGGTATTTTTTTCTACAGCTAAACATGGTAGTGGGTCACTTTTGACTCGCAAGACAACACAAGGGATAAAAAAGCTGGACTTCACCACTGCACTGATCTGTTTATCTATGTTAAAAACACGGTCCATTCTGACACCCAGGTTAAAAACCATAGGCTTTGCGTATTGTGTTAGAGGCCCCAGATCTACAGGAGAGGACCCACCAGTAGTACCAGGACTAACAACCAAAACCTCTGTCTTCTTGTTGTTAAAATGAAGACAGTTTGGTGCCATCCAGGTTTCATCTTAGGACCCCCCGGCCTACTACGGACCGGTGTTGCTTGCTGGTGCTGCTCTCACTATTTCCTAGCGGCAGACGCTACGCACCCGCGCCTTTTTAAAAATGGCCGCTACTACACCCGACGCTCCGCCACGTCCCCAGAAATGAAAACGTATGCAAAGATACAGACGTGAGTGGGAAGACATACTGTGTCAAAGTGTAACATTTTTTGGCGAGTATGTTCAGTGCGCACGGCGGGCTGTCTGATATAAGGCAACATGGATCAGGAGAGTAACACCGGACACTGATATATAGAACATTATGTTATTATTTGTTGTATAAGCGCTTTGAGTGCTCTGATTGAATAGAAAAGCGCTATATAAGAACTAGTCCATTTACCATTATTGATGCAGTTTCCTCTTGTGCTTTAGTAGACTAGTTTGGGTTGATTGTTTAGGGTGTTGAGTCTGAATGATCATTAACTGAATATAAAGTAGTATTGGTATACATACATATGGCCATTGAAAGAACAAATCATGCCAGTAGATTAACAGTAAACCTCTAATTCTTGGGACTTTGGCAAAATCATGTCCCACCAAAAAAGTGCAAATTCCATTTGCATATTAATTTTAAAAATTTACAAAACATAACTGGGGGATTTTGGCACAAATATTTAGTGATTTATATGATTTTATGATATGCCCACATATCATAAAATGACCCACAAAATGATTTGTCCCAAGACAAGAGTCTATAATTTTGATTTGATGAAAAACTGTTTAAAAGTCTTTTTAAAATATGAACTATCTCAGAAAGATGAAAGAGAAAAAAATGAAAAGTCAAGCTAAAAGCTTGACTTTGATGGTGCTAGTGCTACTGTCATGCAGCAGAACATACAGTATACCATTCACTAAGTTAATTGTGCAATAGCTTGTGTGCCAGTTGTGTGTCATTGCACTTTTATATATCTATCCATCCATCCATCCATCCATCCTCTATCTTATCCATCCTGTTCAGGGTCAGTGGGGCAGTCGGCAGCCTGTTGCAGGGCTAACACAGAGAGACAGACAACCACTGACACTCACATTCACACTTATGGGCAATTTAGAATCCCCAAGTAACCTAACTCCAGTAACTGCATGTCTTTGGACTGTGAGAGGAAACCAGAGTGTCATGTCCTGGGCCGTTGGCCCAGCGTTTTGTGTTAGTTTATTTCCTGAGTGTGTCCTCCCAGTAGGTTGATGTGTTGTGATATGTCTGCGTCTCTGTCCTGAGTCTGTGCCTGTTGTTTAGTCAGTATGTTCCTTGGTTTGTCACTTCCTGTTTGTTTTGACAGTCTGGTTTTCCTGTGCTTTGTGTTCAGCTTTGCTTCCCCTGTGTAATTAGTTTCATTTGCCTCACCTGTTGTTCCCTGCTGTTTCCTCTTGCCCTGATTACCCAGTGTGTATTTAAGCCCTCAGTTTCCATGTGTTCCTTGTCGCGTCGTTGATGTTTTGTGCCCGCATGTTCCTGTGTTCCCTGTGCCTGCCCTTCGTCTCCCTGTGCCTCCCTTCCAAGGTTTTTGTATTTGTGTTTCCCCCGTTGAAATAAATCCCCTTTTTAGTTATGTTTGCTTCTGGAGTCCTTCATGTGAGTCCTTCCTCGTCCGTTCCCTCCCCGGCCATGACAGAACGACGCGACCATACTAAAGACCCTGCAAGCTCCGGCCGCTACGATGGCACTCGCCTGGCGCTGGGGGGACCAGCTTTTTTGAACGGTCCCCGGCGACGCCGCTCACCGCCCCCGCCTAAACCGCAGGTCTGCCGCGTGGGCGGACTGTTTTTGGCGCCGGCCGCTCCCTCACCTGTCACTCCGCTCGCTGGCCCCTCCTGTCCTCAGCAGTCGCCGCAGCCACGGAGGACGAGATACCGGAGGAAGCGGAGAGACGTTTTCCTGGAGCCAGCGCCCGGAATGACTCCAGAGGAGTCATTTTTCCGATTCCTGGGTCACAGGGGTCCCTGGCCTCCCACCACTTCCGCGTCACCACTGCCTGCTGCTGACGGAGGAAGACCAAGCTCCCGGCAGCATCAGAGAGAATCGCCGCGGGAGCAGAGCGGTATAACGCCGCGGAGACGGTCACTCTCGCCTCAGTCAGCTGTAGCGCCAGCTCATTCTCCGTTTCCCCAGTTAGCCGTAGCGCCAGCTCATTCTCAGTTTCCCCAGACAGCTGTCGTGCCAGCTCAGTCTCAGCCTTCCCAGTCAGCCGCAGCTCTCCCTAGCTCTCAGTCGCAGTGTTCCCAGTCAGCTGTGGCTCCAGCTCCTCCTCGGTCGCAGTGTTCCCAGTCAGCTGTAGCTTCTCTCTCTCGTCAGTTAGCTCCAGCTCCCTCTGCTCCAGCTCCCTTAGCTCCATCTTCCCCTGCACCCGCACCTGTTCCGCGGGTGGGGGCAGCCACGGACGGGCTGACCTCTGCACCCGCACCTGTTCCGCGGGTGGGGGCAGCCAGACCCAAGCCTTCGCATCGGTTTTCTGCGTTAGCTGCAGCAGCAGGGTCTCAGTCAGCTCTAGCTCCAGTCGCTCCCCCTCGCCTTCAGTCAGCTCTAGCTCCAGTCGCTCCCTCTCGCCTTCAGTCAGCTCTAGCTCCAGTCGCTCCCCCTCGCCTTCAGTCAGCTCTAGCTCCAGTCGCTCCCCCTCGCCTTCAGTCAGCTCTAGCTCCAGTCGCTCCCCCTCGCCTTCAGTCAGCTCTAGCTCCAGTCGCTTCCCCTCGCCTTCAGTCAGCCCCAGCTCCAGGCGCTCCCTGTCCACTCCAGTCTCAGTCAGCCCCAGCTCCTGTCGCTCCCTGTCCACTCCAGTCTCAGTCAGCCCCAGCTCCTGTCGCTCCCTGTCCACTCCAGTCTCAGTCAGCCCCAGCTCCTGTCGCTCCCTGTCCACTCCAGTCTCAGTCAGCCCCAGTAGCTCTTCCTCGGTCCCCGGTGTCAGCTGTTTCTGTGCCCTCTCAGTCTGCTCCCTCCGCTTTAACGTCAGTTAGCTCCGTAATCCCCTTGGACCCTTCAGTCAGTTCGGTTTTGGTCTCTTCATCTGCAGTTTTTCCATCTTTAGTCGCAGTTCCCTCAGCTCCGGCTCCCTCGGTAGCTCCAGTAATGACAGCTTGCCCAGTGTCAGCTCTTCCTAGCTCTCAGTCAGTCTCCACGCAGACTGCTCCCCGTAGCGTTCAGTCAGCTTCCACGCAGCCAGATCTCCCTAGCTCTCTGTCAGTTTCCACGCAGCCAGATCTCCCTAGCTCTCGGTCAGTTTCCACGCAGCCAGATCTCCCTAGCTCTCGGTCAGTTTCCACGCAGTCTGCTCTCCCTAGCTCGCAGTCTGCTCTCCCTAGCTCGCAGTCTGCTTCCCCGCAGCCAGGCGTCTCCCGGGCTGCTTCCACGCAGCCAGTCTGCTCCCGGCCTGCTTCCACGCAGCCAGTCGTCTCCCGGCCTGCTTCCACGCAGCCAGTCGTCTCCCGGCCTGCTTCCACGCAGCCAGTCGTCTCCCGGCCTGCTTCCACGCAGCCAGTCGTCTCCCGGCCTGCTTCCACGCAGCCAGTCGTCTCCCGGCCTGCTTCCACGCAGCCAGTCGTCTCCCGGCCTGCTTCCACGCAGCCCATAGCGTCAGCTCCCATGCAGTCCCCTGCACCTTGGCTATTCCCCGAGCGGCCCCTGCTGCTCAATAAAGCAGCAGTGTGCCCTGTTCCGCAGTCCCAGCCTGCGCATCCGGAGCCTCACCATGTAGGCCCCGTTCAGCCCAAGGGCTCAGCTCAGTCCGAGCCGCCAGGGGGTCCCGCTCAGTCCGAGCCCTCCGAGCCTGAGGGTCCCGCTCAGTCCGAGCCGTTGGGGGTCTCCGCTCAGTCCGAGCCGATGGGGGTCTCCGCTCAGTCCGAGCCAATGGGGGTCTCCGCTCAGTCCGAGCGCTCCGTGCCAGAGGGCCCCGCTCAGTCCGAGCCGATGGGGGTCTCCGCTCAGTCCGAGCGCTCCGCGCCAGAGGGTCCCGCTCAGTCCGAGCCGATGGGGGTCTCCGCTCAGTCCGAGCCGATGGGGGTCTCCGCTCAGTCCGAGCCGATGGGGGTCTCCGCTCAGTCCGAGCCAGGGGGTCCCGCTCAGTCCGAGCGCTCCGCGCCAGAGGGTCCCGCTCAGTCCGAGCGCTCCGCGCCAGAGGGTCCCGCTCAGTCCGAGCCGATGGGGGTCTCCGCTCAGTCCGAGCGCTCCGCGCCAGAGGGTCCCGCTCAGTCCGAGCCGATGGGGGTCTCCGCTCAGTCCGAGCGCTCCGCGCCAGAGGGTCCCGCTCAGTCCGAGCCGATGGGGGTCTCCGCTCAGTCCGAGCCGATGGGGGTCTCCGCTCAGTTCGAGCGCTCCGAGCCAGGGGGTCCCGCTCAGTCCGAGCCGGTGGGGGTCTCTGCTCAGTCCGAGCGCTCCACGTCACCCGAGGGTTCCCCACCAGAGCCCGGGGTCGCCCTTCTCCGCCGCCGCATGCCCCGCGGTCGGCCTCCAGTGTCTGCTCCCCGTCGCCGCCGCCGCACGCCCCGCGGTCGGCCTCCAGTGACCCCTCCTCGTCGCCGCCGCATGCCGCGTGGTCGGCCTCCAGTGACTCCTCCTCGTCGTCGCCGCCGCCGCTGGGTGCGCGGTCGGCCTCCAGTGACTCCTCCTCGTCGTCGCCGCCGCCGCTGGGTGCGCGGTCGGCCTCCAGTGACTCCTCCTCGTCGTCGCCACCGCCGCTGGGAGCACGGTCGGCCTCCAGTGACTCCCCCTCGTCGTCGCCGCCGCCGCTGGGAGCGCGGTCGGCCTCCAGTGACTCCCCCTCGTCGTCGCCGCCGCCGCTGGGAGCGCGGTCGGCCTCCAGTGACTCCCCCTCGTCGTCGCCGCCGCCGCTGGGAGCGCGGTCGGCCTCCAGTGACTCCCCCTCGTCGTCGCCGCCGCCGCTGGGAGCGCGGTCGGCCTCCAGTGACTCCCCCTCGTCGTCGCCGCCGCCGCTGGGAGCGCGGTCGGCCTCCAGTGACTCCCCCTCGTCGTCGCCGCCGCCGCTGGGAGCGCGGTCGGCCTCCAGTGATTCCTTCTCGTCCTCGTCGCCGCCGCCGCTGGGAGCGCGGTCGGCCTCCCTCGTTGGGATTTTGCTTTGTGGCCCCTTGGCCTCTGCGGCCTCCTGAACTGTGTGTTTTTTGTTTTTGGATTTCCCACTGACTCCCCTGAACTGTGGACTGTTTTTTCCCCTGCTGTTTTTTGTTTTTTCATAGCTCCTGGACTGTTCCCCGTGTTTTTGCTCTGGTTTTTGGACTGTATTCAGCTTGTGCCATTGCTTTTCTTTGTTCGGTTCCTTGTGCTTATTGTTTTTTGCCCTTGTGCTCTACCCTTGCTCCAGTGCTTCCTTGTGTTTTTGGGTTTGTTCCTGACTTTGTTTGCTCCCGGTCTGTTTTTGTTTCGGGCCCTCCTTCCTGGTCCCCCGCCTCCCGCCCTGGTCTGGTTTTGTTTCTTGTTTTGGCCGTCGGGAGCCGGCCTTTGAGGGGGGGGTACTGTCATGTCCTGGGCCGTTGGCCCAGCGTTTTGTGTTAATAGTTTATTTCCTGAGTTTGTCCTCCCAGTAGGTTGATGTGTTGTGATATGTCTGCGTCTCTGTCCTGAGTCTGTGCCTGTTGTTTAGTCAGTATGTTCCTTGGTTTGTCACTTCCTGTTTATTTTGACAGTCTGGTTTTCCTGTGCTTTGTGTTCAGCTTTGCTTCCCCTGTGTAATTAGTTTCATTTGCCTCACCTGTTGTTCCCTGCTGTTTCCTCTTGCCCTGATTACCCAGTGTGTATTTAAGCCCTCAGTTTCCATGTGTTCCTTGTCGCGTCGTTGATGTTTTGTGCCCGCATGTTCCTGTGTTCCCTGTGCCTGCCCTTCGTCTCCCTGTGCCTCCCTTCCAAGGTTTTTGTATTTGTGTTTCCCCCGTTGAAATAAATCCCCTTTTTAGTTATGTTTGCTTCTGGAGTCCTTCATGTGAGTCCTTCCTCGTCCGTTCCCTCCCCGGCCATGACACAGAGTACCTGGAGGAAACCCACGCAGAAACAGGAAAAACATGCAAACTCCACACAGAGAGGCTGGGACCAAGGTGGAATCGAACCCAGACCTTTTAGATGTCATTCTAGCTTTGAGGTCTTTAAATAGGGATGCATGCAATGTAGCCTTATTTAAGAGTACTTTACATGAAGCAGTCTTTCGCAATAAAGTCTTCATTGCTAAGAAAAGTATTTAATTTTATGAATGACTAATTGGTTCCTTGATCACCCGTTTACAAAAAAACACAACATAAAATGTGAGTCGGGCGACTCGGGTCGTGTTGGTCATGGCCCTGAGAAGCCGTGGTGGGCGTCCCTTATTTTCATTTGTGAAAGGTGGCAACCCTACTCTGAGGCCTCACTCCCGGTACGATAAAGTGCATCAAACGATAATGGATCGTGTGTATGATGACAAAGAAGCAACTGCTGGTGCCTTAACAGTTGTGTTGTGTTACTGTATGTACAATTCATGCCATCACGAGCAATTATTTGGATGAAGAGGACAAATTTAGTTGACCAAAATTTCCTTTAGTTGAATACTACCCTGATAATTCATATTATTCATATTCATTGAAGTCTTGAGTTTATAATTGTAAACTATTATAAACAAAAATATGTTTCTTTATATATTTAATATTTTCAATTCAATTCAATTCAATTTTATTTATATAGCGCCAAATCACAACAAACTGTCGCCTCAAGGCGCTTTGTATTGTGGGTAAAGACCCTACAATAATACAGAGAAAACCCAACAGTCAAAACGACCCCCTATGAGCAGCACTTGGCGACAGTGGGAAGGTAAAACTCCCTTTTAACAGGAAGAAACCTCCAGCAGAACCAGGCTCAGGGAGGGGCAGTCATCTGCCGTGACTGGTTGGGCTGAGGGGAGAGAAAGACATGCTGTGGAAGAGAGCCAGAGATTAATATCAATTAATGATTAAATGCAGAGTGGAGTATAAACAAAGTAAATAAGGTGAATGAGAAGAAACAGTGCATTATGTGAACCCCCCAGCAGACTAGGCCTATAGCAGCATAACTAAGGGATGGTTCAGGGTCACCTGATCCAGCCCTAACTATAAGCTTTATCATAAAGGAAAGTTTTAAGCCTAATCTTAAAAATAGAGAGGGTGTCTGTCTCCCGAATCCAAGCTGGGAGCTGGTTCCACAGAAGAGGCGCCTGAAAGCTGAAGGCTCTGCCTCCCATTCTACTCCTAAGTATCCTAGGAACCACAAGTAAGCCAGCAGTCTGAGAGCGAAGTGCTCTGTTGGGGTGATATGGGACTATGAGGTCTTTGAGATAAGATGGTGCCTGATTATTCAAGACCTTGTATGTGAGGAGAAGAATTTTAAATTCTATTCTAGAGTTAACAGGGAGCCAATGAAGAGAAGCCAATATGGGAGAAATATGCTCTCTCTTTCTAGTCCCTGTCAGTACTCTAGCTGCAGCATTTTGAATCAGCTGAAGGCTTTTCAGGGAGCTTTTAGGACAGCCTGATAATAATGAATTACAATAGTCCACCCTAGAAGTAATAAATGCATGAATTAGCTTTTCAGCATCACTCTGAGAAAGGATGTTTCTAATTTTAGAAATATTGTGCAAATGCAAAAAAGCAGTCCTGCATATTTGTCTCTGGAGCTTGAAAAAGGCGACTGGACTTCTTTTTGTTTCTTGAAGACGTTTCACCTCTCATCCGAAAGGCTTCTTCAGTTCTCAACCAAATGGTGGAGAGACCCAGGTATTTAAACCCCTGTGGGCGTAGTCCCCTGGAGGTGGTTATGACCCTCTATTGATCATGTGCGTGAACACATGTGCCCAGGTGTGAAGGGGGCGTGGGTCATATTTAATCAGTGGTTTCAGTTGAAACCAATTTAGGACTCCGCTCCATTGTTTCCTGTGGCCTATTGAGGTCACTGGAACAAAGGTGTGAATGGGGGTTGAGACGTCTGGGAAGGGAGCTCAGGACAGCACTGTAAGCGGGGGAAAGTTGGTGACGTAATCCACCTCCTCTGTTCAATGATGGTTGTTCACAGTGGACATAGATGGCTTCTTTCACTCCTCTTTCAAACCATCTGTTTTCCCTGTCCAAAATGTGGACATTGGCATCCTCAAAAGAGTGCCCTTTTTCCTTCAGATGCAGATGTACTGCTGAATCTTGTCCTGTCGAGGTGGCTCTTCTATGTTGTGCCATTCGTTTGTGAAGAGGCTGTTTGGTTTCACCAATGTAGAGGTCCGAGCACTCTTCACTGCACTGAACAGCATACACTACATCGCTGATCTTGTGTTTGGCGGGTTTGTCCTTGGGATGAACCAGTTTTTGTCTTAGGGTGTGACTTGGTTTGAAGTATACTGAGATGTCATGCTTGGAGAAAATTCTTCTGAGTTTCTCTGACAAGCCCGACACATATGGGATGACAATGTTGTTCCTCTTGTCCTTCCTATTCTCTGTAGTTTGTGTTTGGCCTTCATTCCTGTGCATCTTAGCTGATTTGATGAAGGCCCAGTTGGGGTAACCGCATGTTTTGAGGGCTTTCTTAATGTGTGTGTGTTCCTTATGCTTCCCTTCTGCCTTAGAGGGAACACTTTCCGCACGGTGTTGTAGGGTCCTGATCACCCCAAGTTTGTGTTCCAGAGGGTGGTGGGAGTCAAAGAGGAGATACTGGTCTGTGTGTGTGGGCTTCCGGTAAACTTCAATGTTGAGGCTTCCATCTTCCTCGATAAGCACCGCACAGTCCAGGAATGGTAACTTGTTATCTCTGGTGTCCTCCCTGGTAAAACGTATGTATTTATCCACTGAGTTGATGTGACGAGTGAAGGCTTCTACTTCATGGGTTTTGATTTTGACCCAGGTGTCATCTACATATCTGTACCAGTGGCTAGGTGCCATCCCTTTGAAAGAACCAAGAGCTTTACTTTCCACTTCCTCCATGTAAAGGTTGGCTACAATGGGAGACACTGGGGAGCCCATGGCACATCCATGCTTCTGTCTGTAGAATCCATCATTGTATTTAAAATATGTTGTGGTAAGGCAGAGATCTAAAAGTGCACAAATCTGATCTGGGGTGAGGCTGGTATCTACACAGACGTCCTGCATATTTGTTTAATATGTGCATTGAAGGACATATCCTGGTCAAAAATGACTCCAAGATTTCTCACAGTGTTACTGGAGGCCAAAGTAATGCCATCCAGAGTAAGTATCTGGTTAGACACCATGTTTCTAAGATTTGTGGGGCCGAGAACAAGAATTTCAGTTTTATCTGAATTTAGAAGCAGGAAATTAGAGGTCATCCAGGCCTTAATATCATTAAGACATTCCTGCAGTTTAACTAATTGATGTGTGTCATCTGGCTTCATTGATAGGTAAAGCTGAGTATCATCTGCATAACAATGAAAATTGATGCAGTGCTTTCTAATAATACTGCCTAAGGGAAGCATGTATAATGTAAATAAAATTGGTCCTAGCACAGAACCCTGTGGAACTCCATAATTAACCTTAGTGTGTGAAGAAGACTCCCCATTTACATGAACAAATTGGAGTCTATGAGATAAATATGATTCAAACCACTGCAGTGCAGTACCTTTAATACCTATAGCATGCTCTAATCTCTGTAATAAAATGTTATGGTCAACAGTATCAAAAGCTGCACTGAGGTCCAAACAGGACAAGAACAGAGATGAGTCCACTGTCAGAGGCTGTAAGAAGATCATTTGTAACCTTCACTAATGCTGTTTCTGTACTGTGATGAATTCTGAAACCTGACTGAAACTCTTCAAATAAACCGTTCCTCTGCAGATGATCACTTAGCTGTTTTACAACTACTCTTTCAAGAATCTTTGAGAGAAAAGGAAGGTTGGAGATTGGCCTATAATTAGCTAAGACAGCTGGGTCAAGTGATGGCTTTTTAAGTAGAGGTTTAATTACAGCCACCTTGAAGGTCTGTGGTACATAGCCAACTAATAATGACAGATTGATCATTTTTAAGATTGAAGCATCAATAATTGGAAAGACTTCTTTGAACAGTCTAGTAGGAATGGGATCTAACAAACATGTTGCTGGTTTGGAGGAAGTAACTATTGAAGTTAACTCTGAAAGATCAACTGGAGCAAAAGAGTCTAAACAAATACCAGCAGTGCTGAAAGCAGCCGAACATGAAGAATAATCTTTGAGATGGTTATGAATAATTTTTTTCTCTGTCTAAAATTTTATTTGTAAAGAAATCCATGAAGTCACTACTAGTTAACGTGAAAGGAATACTCGGCTCTACAGAGCTCTGACTCTTTGTCAGCCTGGCTACAGTGCTGAAAAGAAACCTGGGGTTGTTCTTATTTTCTTCAATTAATGATGAATAGTAAGATGTCCTAGCTTTACGGAGGGCTTTTTTATAGAGCAACAAACTCTTTTTCCAGGCTAAATGAGCATATTCTAATTTAGTGAGACGCCATTCCCTCTCCAGCTTTCGGGTTATCTGCTTTAAGCTGTGCGTTTGTGAATTATACCACGGAGTCAGGCACTTCTGATTTGAAGCTTTCCTTTTCAGGGGAGCCACAGTATCCAAAGTTATACGCAGTGAGGATGTAAAACTATTGACGAGATAATCGACCTCACTGGGAGCAGAGTTTAGGTAGCTGCTCTGTACTGTGTTGGCACATGGCACTGAAGAGCATAACAATGAAGGAATTAGATCCTTAAACTTAGTTACAGCACTTTCAGAAAGACTTCTACTGTAATAAAACTTATTCCCCACTGCTGTGTAATCCATTAAAGTAAATGTAAATGTTACTAAGAAATGATCAGACAGGAGGGGGCTTTCAGGGAATACTGTTAAGTCTTCAGTTTCTATGCCATATGTCAGGACAAGATCCAGAGTATGATTAAAGTGGTGGGTGGGCTCCTTTACATTTTGAGAGAAGCCAATTGAATCTAACAATAGATTAAATGCAGTGTTGAGGCTGTCATTCTCAGCATCTACATGGATGTTAAAATCACCCACTATAATTATTTTATCTGAACTGAGCACTAAATCAGATAAAAAGTCTGAGAAATCAGACAGAAACTCTGAGTAAGGACCAGGTGGACGATAGATAATAACAAATAAAACATGTTTTTGATTTTCCCAATTAGGATGGACAAGACTAAGAGTCAGGCTTTCAAAAGAATGAAAACTTTGTCTCGGTTTTTGATTAATTAATAAGCTGGAATTGAAGATTGCAGCTAATCCTCCTCCTCGACCTGTGCTTCGAGCATTCGGACAGTTACTGTGACTCGGGGGTGTTGATTCATTTAAACTAACATATTCATCCTGCTGTAACCAGGTTTCTGTAAGGCAGAATAAATCAATGCGTTGATCAATTATTAAATCATTTACTAATAGGGACTTGGAAGAGAGAGACCTAATGTTTAACAATCCACATTTAATTGTTTTATTTTTTGGTGAAGTTGATGAAGCTGTATTATTTATTGTTTTTGAATTTCTATGCTTAAATAGCTTTTTGCTGATTTTAGCTTTGTTTTTTGGTGGTCTGGGAGCAGGCACCGACTCTATGGGGATGAGGTTTTGGGGGGATGGCAGGAGGAAAGAAGCTGCAGAGAGGCGTGTAAGACTGCAACTCTGCTTCCTGGTCTCAACCCTGGGTAGTCAGTTTTTAGGAGGGTTAATAAATTTGGCCAGATTTCTAGAAATGAGAGCTGCTCCATCCAAAGTGGGATGGATGCCGTCTCTCCTAACAAGACCAGGTTTTCCCCAGAAACTTTGCCAATTATCTATGAAGCCCACGTCGTTTTTTGGACACCACTCAGACAGCCAGCGATTCAAGGAGAACATGCGGCTAAACATGTCGCTCCTGGTCTGATTGGGGAGGGGCCCAGAGAAAACTACAGAGTCCGACATTGTTTTTGCAAAGTTACACACCGAGTCAATATTAATTTTAGTGACCTCCGATTGGCGTAACCGGGTGTCATTACTGCCGACGTGAATAACGATCTTACCAAATCTACGATTAGCCTTAGCCAGCAGTTTCAAATTTCCATGAATGTCGCCTGCTCTGGCCCCTGGAAGACATTTGACTATGGTCGCCGGTGTCTCTAGCTTCACGTTTCTCAAAACAGAGTCACCAATAACCAGAGTTTGTTCCTCGGCGGGTGTGTCGCCGAGTGGAGAAAAACGGTTAGAGACGTGAACAGGTTGGTGGTGTACCCGGGGCTTCTGCTTAGGACTACGCTTCCTCCTCGCCGTCACCCCGCCGGCCGGTTTTCCCTGCTGCTTGGGATCTGCTGGGGGGGAACTAACGACGGCTAAGCTACTATGGTCCGCACCCGCTACAGGGGCCTGGCTAGATGTAGGATTTTCCAGGGTGCGGAGCCGAGTCTCCAATTCAGAGAGCCTGGCCTCCAGAGCTACAAACAGACTACATTTATTACAAGTACTGTCACTGCTAAAGGAGGCCGAGGAGTAACTAAACATGTGACACCCAGAGCAGGAAAGTGCAGGAGAGACAGGAGAAGAAGCCATGCTGCTAGTGAGTCGGCTAAGGGCTAAGCTACTAGCTGAGCTAAGCTAGCGAATTTCTAAAAACCAATAAAGTGAGTACCGTATTTTTCGGACTATACGTCGCTCCGGAGTATAGGTCGCACCAGCCAAAAAGTGCATAATAAAGAAGAAAAAAACATATATAGGTCGCACTGGACTATAAGTCGCACTTTTTTTTGGGGGGGGGGGGGGGTGATAGAAACCGAGACCCAGAGCAGAAATTCCATCTTGAACGGCAATTTAAAATAATAATGGATTAAAGAACAGGACGAACACCGTTACGCCTACGTTATGCTAACGTAGCACATTCAGCTACATGACGCACAACGAACACGTGTTCGGTATGTTAACGTAACATTAAGTTATTCAGATAACCATAGCATAAAGAACATACTAACAAGTTAACCAAACCATCAATCCATTGAAGTCTTCATCCTCGGTGTCACTTCTAAACAATTCCGTACACTCTGTAGACGAAGCGCCGCTTCCTCTTCTGTGTCGCGTTAGTCAGACTCGTCGTCAGCTGCAGTTCCAATTATTCCAGCCTTTCTGAATCCCAACAGGATGGTTTGTCACTGAAGCCCATGTTTTCTTGATCCATCCAATGACTTCCAGGAAAGTTGGGTGGCGCATTCTCCCAGTTGCCGTTAAGCTGTGCTCTCCATACATCATCCACTGCGCCCACAGGTTACGCAAGACTGCCTTAAAGCTGCAGTTCACGGAGATGTCAAGTGGCTGGAGAATTTTGGTTCATGTGTTATAAATGTCACATATACGTCGCTCCGGAGTATAGGTCGCACCCCCAGCCAAACTATGAAAAAAAGTGCGACTTATACTCCGGAAAATACGGTAATGTGAATACAGGTGATTCAGCAAAGAGTATGCTATTTAAAGTAGGTGAAGATTACACTAAAATATGTTATTATCCAGATAAATCGAAACAGGAACAGGAAGTGATACAATACCGCAGTGAGAGCCAACACCAAGTGACAGCCTGTTACTATTCTGTAACAACAGAAATTTCCCTCTGGGATTTTCATGCAAAATGACAGATCAGTGAGTACGTTCTATAGAAAATGATGCCTTAATGTTGCATTGTTATGTTATTCACTAATTTCCTGACTATTGCAATGATAAGGAAACAGTTTACTTTTAAATTTGTGTTACTTTATTCAATTTAAAAATTTCTGTAAGGTAAAGATCCTACAGTATTTCAGAGAAAACAATCAAGTGACCCCCTATGAGCAAACACTTTGTGACAGTGGGAAGGAAAAACTCCCTTTTTAAAGGAAGAAACCTCCGGCAGAACCAGGCTCAGGGAGGGGCGGCCATCTGCCGCGGCCGGTTGGGGGTGAGGGGAAAGAGAAGAGAGAAAGGAGCGACAGAGACAAGGACAAAACACAAACTGTTGCGAAGACAAGACGGAGGTTAATGACATGCAGTAGTGCAGCAGCATCATGAGATTAGCTATATTCCAAAAAAGGACAGCTTCAACATCCGAAGTGGAATGGATGCTGTGTTTCCTAAGAAGTTGAAGCTTTTCTGCAGAACGTTTTCTGCTGTTATCTTTAATCTCTAGCCAGCAGCTGAAGGATAACTGTTAGCCTCATAGAGTTATTGCCGAAGTCATATTTCGAGAAAATTGACTTTAAGAGCGAGATGAGTTCTGGAACAGCCCTCCCACTTCCACTTAATCGCCATGATGCCAACGATTTGCGGGAGAAATTGTATGGTGTGCTGCTGCTGCTCCTCTTGCTTCTCTGCAGCGGTGATCATCAGCCCGACTGTCCTTTAGATCTAAAGCTGCTCCAGCTGTCTCCGTGGTGTTTTCTGGCCCTCTTTTGCAGGCTCTGGAAGGCAGTTTTATCCTGATCCTCCTCTTAGTCCTTGTCATGGAACTCTGTGTCCTGTTGGTTGAGCAGGACGGCCCAGGAGAATACCGGAATTTCTTTTGGTATTGGTCTGACGTCACATCTGTGGAAGAGGGGGGTATTTTTTCACCCACATCTTTCCAGTCAGTCGTCCTCCTTTTTACTAACTGACTGGTGTCCTTTGTATCTTCATCAGGGTGCTTTCTTTTAAAGTTTGGTTTGACTGAAACTGTCTGGGCAGTTTCACAGTGACTGGGCCTGGAGCAGTTGGATCTGCTTCTCTGAATTGAAGGGGGAGGACAGTTTTTTTGGGATGGGCTTGTGGTCCTGGAGGAAGGGGGCCTCTCCAGGATTTTGCTCTCAGCTGCAGGGGGATGAAGCTGCTGTTGGGCAGGTTGTCTGGTCTCAGACATGGGCTGCTGCAGAGATTCACTCACTCCTGTCCTGCTATCTGAAGACACTGGGCTGTTTTTCTTACAGATCTCTGTGTGCTGATAACAGGACTTTACACTGCAAGACAGCGAATCATTCAATATGCTAAATTATTCACTCATATGGATGCAACATTTTCACATAAAGTGAGATATACAACAAAGAGTCACGGTAAAAAAAAAAATCACATCTTCTTTCAGTTAAAAAATTGAATCTGGTCATTATTAGGGATTAAAATGTGCATAAATACAACCCCAGATGAACTGCAAAGCGTGACATATATACCATGACAAGTGTGTGAAAAACTAAGTACACCCTTATTGTTTACAAAGGAGTTAAGAGGGGAATGTTGTTACTGTCCAACCAAGGTTGTGTTTACCTAAATTTAAACCTGTTTCTTTTTACTAGTGTGGGGAAATGTGTTGTACGTGTGTGTGTGCAGTGGGAGGTTAAGGGAGAACAATTGTTCTAAATAAAAAAGTGTTGACTTACTAGGAGCTCAGGTGGTGGAAGGACGCCATGTGGCTCATTTTTGCAAAGGGATGATCCAGCACCTGTTCGGGTGTAATCCGTCTTTCAGCATCAAGCTGAAGCAGTTCTTTAATCATTTCAGTGAACATCAAACGATCAGCCATTTCTGCAACTTTATCAGCATAATTTTGATGCTCGGGTTCCCGGAGCTGAAAAATGAAGAAAGCAACAAATGTCAACCAAAAAGACTTTTTTTTTTTTTTTTTTTCACAGCATGGCCAAAGGGTACTTACATGTAAGAGGTCATCCAGAGAGGTAAACTTTCTTTCTCTTCTGTCTATGAACCAATTCCCTGTGTCTTGGAAAACTTCTACAGGTGTCTGAAAAGATAGGAAACTTGTCAGCAAATTGTAGGACAAATGGGCTCTCAAAACAAAATATTTGATAATATGTTAAAAATCGAGGGTTAGAAAAGAAATAGTTTGCAAATGAGTTTAGAGACTGGCATACAGGAGTAAACAGAGCAATGGTGAAGTGGTCAGTACCTTGAGTTTCCAGTTACTGGTGGTGGAATTACACTCTTTGTAGAAAAAAAGGGAGGTCTTTTGCCCAGAGTTTAACATTTTGTCTTCTGGCTTCCCTTGGGTTTCTACTATATATCTCATCTGTAAATACAAGAGAAAATGTAGTCAAACTGGGAGTCCAGCACAGAATTTTGTCATATATTTCAGTCAAGCAAAAAACAGACTTTAGGGGTACTGTTTACTCACCATCTCATATTCACAGTATCCAGGGTACAGTAGGAAACCGAGGTATAGAGTGGCAGCAATGATTCCCAGAGACCAAACATCTATGGCCTCTGTAAACGGAAGCCCTAGAATAATCTCCGGGGACCTGATGGAGGACAGAGAGCAGTGATTGTAGTTGTTACATTTGTTGTCAATCACGATGATTTGGATAAGTATGATTTGTACTACAGCTGAGAAACTCCTAACAGAAAGCACAGACTCAGGAGGTTTGTGTGACTGTGTGAGTAAGAGATCAGATTTGAGTCCAGCTACTCACCGATATGGAGAGGTCTGAAGGCAAGAGCCCACTGTGGCAGCAGAGGTGACCTGAGCCAGGCCGAAGTCAATCACTTTAATTCTGTATGGCTCTTGTTGGTGATTGACTAACATTACATTATCTAGTTTGAGGTCTGCATGTATGATTCCAATAGACTTCAGGTGTTTCAGAGCTATTGCAATCTGAACGATACCCAAAAAAAAAAAATGTCATAATGAAATTTGATTTTCAAAGCACTCATTAATGTGGAGAATCAGAGTTCAACATACCTGCATGACTATTGGTCGAATTTGCGTTAAACTGAGTGGCTGAAAATGTCTTTCTAGCATAAAGTCAAACAGACTTTTGTCAAGATACTCAAACTCCAGACATGGATGACCTCTATCCATAAAAGCCTGATACCATTCAACCATGTTGTGTTTGTGGCTGTTATGCATGCTGAGCATGTATAGCATAACCACCTGGAAACAGATCACAGATAGGTTTTACATTAGTTTGACATTTGTACTGCACAATAAGTATTTCTGCAGTTTTCACAACCACTACACACATCTTTGAAAGAGAAATTTTAAGGAGCAGTTTGTACCTCAATGTTTGCCACCTCCACTGAGTAATTTTTCATTACTTTTATGGCTACGGTCTTCTTGTCAGCCATCCTGACACATTTTGCAACCTTGCCAAAAGTCCCTTCTCCAAGGATACTTAATACTTCGTAGCTGGAGAAGCTGGAGGTGAGCCGGCTTCCAGGGACTATCTCGTCTTGGGCTTGTACGTTGGAGTACATGTTTGATGCCATGACTTTTATGAGCGTCGATTTTTTCCTGTTGTCACGCCAAAGGTTTGGTGAAACTGTTCAATCTTCACTCTGCTTGCAGTCTGACAACATTCTACATTCCGTGGCTTTGTTACTTTGTGGCATTTTTACATTACAAAGGTTCAGACTGGATCAGGGACCCCTGAACCCTTCTTGCAGTCTGACAACATTCTACATTCCGTGGCTTTTAACATCAAAGGTTACAATCAAAAGTTCTGACCACACTTAGAAAATGACAGGAAACTTATAGCTGATATTAATTTCTTCATACATGTAAAATGAAGGTTTTCTGAATGTAAATCTGCTACAGAACAAAAAGATTTCAGTGTGGAATGAAATTTAATCGAATGTTTTCATTAAAAATAGCAATAATACTACAACACCTGCATTAAGTGAGATGTTTATAGCTCTTGCATTTACCACATTTGCATAGCTTTTTAGTGCCTACTTTCTTACACACATGATCTGCTGGAAGAAGCATTCATATGGCACACTGTAATAGTAGTCTGCCACAAGCAAAAGTGACATATATGCCTTTACATTATTTTTATTTTGCAATAATCAAGTGGATCCATAGCATAGTGGTTCACACATTTGCCTAGCAAGCAAAAGGTTCCCAATTTGATCCTGGGAGCAGACGGATCTTTTTGGGCTTGTGTCAGTTACATTAATACCAATGTACGCGTATATGAAACAGTTACCTAGGAAAAGGTCTTGTTTAAGTCAGCATTAAGAGGCCCAGTACACTGCATTCTTTCGAGATGACAATCTTATCTGTTTGTGTAGATGCTCAGGTGTATTGTTCAATGTTTGAGGGTTTCTAATCAGCTCATGTGTGCCACATGTATTTAAAAGATATGATATGATAAGATGCTGACACTAAGCTGTAGACCAGTGCTATTCAACTGGTGGCCCAGGGGCCAGAACCAGCCCATCAGTCATTTGCTACTGCCAGTGCTGGTGTCGGTTTCAATGAACCGGGCCTGCGTTTCCACCTCGCTTTGTGAACTGATCCTTTACGTATGAGTGTGGGCGGGTCCTCGTCTGGACACGGAAGCTGAAGGGCACAAACGTGGGAGAACACGCTCCCCTTTCCTGTGCTGCAAACACATTTTACCAAACTAGTGCAGCATCTGTGTGCAGCACAGAGGTAAACACAGACAGCGATTACGAGCAAGGACGAAAAGTATGTACTCTGCGTCCTTTTATGTGCGATATGAACATTTCATGCCTATCAGAAATGGTAAATGGACTAGTTCTTATATAGCGCTTTTCTACTCAGTCTGAGCACTCAAAGCGCTTATACAACATGTTTACATTTACCCCATTCACACCCATTCATACAAGCACTTCCATGCTTATCTAAGCTAAGTGCTGTTTATTATCTAACATTGACACTCCAACGGTTGTGTCGGAGAGCAACTTGGGGTTAAGTATCTTATCCAAGGATACATTGGAATGCAGCCTAGAGTAGCCAGGATTTGAACTGGATGGAGCACACTTGAGCACCTCACCCAGGAACTCCAAGAATTCTAGGTACTCTAAACTGTGATTCATGCAAACAACAGTCAGGACCCGTTCCCCGGCCTGAAGGAGCAGGGAAGCAACCCTCTTGTCCACCAGTGAAAAATTCTGACGTACAGGCAGCAAGCTGAGGGGATACAAGGATGCCCAACCCAGCCCTCTTACCAAGAGCACCTCCAGACTGCAACAGAGTCCAGCCCCTCAGTTCAGTTCAATTCAGTTCAATTTTATTTTATTTATTTACACTAAATCACAACAACCAGTCACCTCAAGGTACTTTATATTATAAGAAAAAGACCATACAATAGGAACCAGTCTCCTCTCCAGGAGCCAGATCCCAGGCTGTGCACTGAGGTCATCCCCACTATATCTAGCCGGTACCTCTCAACCTCACACGCTAGCTCAGGCTCCTTCCCCACCAGAGGAGCCAAGCCAAGCCATCTTTATTTATATAGCACTTTAAAAACAGCAAGTGCTGACCAAAGTGCTTAATATTCAAACACAATAAAATATGAAAACATTCAAAACATTAAACATAATTAAAATTGATAAATAAAAGAAATGAGTAAAAATCAATAAAAGTCAACTCTCAAGCAGTTGCCAATGAAAAAAGGTGGGTTTTAAGAAGTGAGTTAAAAATGGACAGTGAGGAAGGCTGTCTAATATGGAGTGGAAGTGAATTCCACAGCCTAGGTGCTGCCACAGCAAAAGCTCTGTCCCCCCTGAGCTTTCGTTGTGTCCTCGGCACATCCAGGAGCAGCTGATCAGCGGACCTGAGCAACCGGGAGGGCGAGTGCACATGTAGGAGCTCATAGAGGTAAGGGGGGGGCAAGACCATTTAATGACTTAAAAGCAAACAAAAGAATTTTAAAATGCACTCTAAAATGAACAGGGAGCAAGTGCAGTGAGGCCAAAACAGGAGAAATATGATCTCTCTTCCGTGTACCAGTTAAAAGACGAGCAGCTGCATTTTGCACCAGCTGAAGACGGGACAGGGATGTCTGGGAAACCCCATAATAAAGAGAGTTACAGTAATCCATTTGTGATGTAATGAGCGCATGGAATACGATTTCAAAGTCCTGTTTTGAGAGGATCTGTTTGACCTTAGCTAATTGTTTGAGTTTAACCCTTGTGCGATTTTAACATTGTGTTTACTCCCCTTGTCCTACGGGTCAAAAATGACCCGCCCTACCAGAGCAGCCCAATTGAATTTTAAATCTAAAATCTATTTTGCATGATGAAACAACCTGTTATTTATCAATTTAACTTTTTTGTTTTGTTTGGGAGCTTGTGTGATGTGAGGGGTTAGCTGCAGATCAAGACTGCAGGTGCAGGTCAAATACAAGTTCCAGTTTGTTTGATATGTGTGTGTGTGCGCGTGTGTGTGTGTGTGTGTGTGTGTGTGTGTGTGTGTGTGTGTGTGTGTGTGTGTGTGTGTGTGTGGGGCCTTTGAACTTTTTTCTGGTGTTTAAATGCTTTTATACTTCACGGGTCAAAAATGACCCATAAGACAATCTTTGTACCCTAGTGGTGTACAGCCCACATGGAAACACAAACAAAAACAAAGTATCACTTTTTCTAATGATGGGGTCCCTTTAGGAAAAGTCATAAAATTTCAACTTGGAAAAAAGATAGTTTAAGGTATTTTTTTCTACAGCTAAACATGGTAGTGGGTCACTTTTGACTCGCAAGACAACACAAGGGATAAAAAAGCTGGACTTCACCACTGCACTGATCTGTTTATCTATGTTAAAAACACGGTCCATTCTGACACCCAGGTTAAAAACCATAGGCTTTGCGTATTGTGTTAGAGGCCCCAGATCTACAGGAGAGGACCCACCAGTAGTACCAGGACTAACAACCAAAACCTCTGTCTTCTTGTTAAAATGAAGACAGTTTGGTGCCATCCAGGTTTCATCTTAGGACCCCCCGGCCTACTACGGACCGGTGTTGCTTGCTGGTGCTGCTCTCACTATTTCCTAGCGACAGACGCCACGCACCCGCGCCTTTTTAAAAATGGCCGCTACTACACCCGACGCTCCACCACGTCCCCAGAAATGAAAACGTATGCAAAGATACAGACGTGAGTGGGAAGACATACTGTGTCAAAGTGTAACATTTTTTGGCGAGTATGTTCAGTGCGCACGGCGGGCTGTCTGATATAAGGCAACATGGATCAGGAGAGCAACACCGGACACTGATATATAGAACATTATGTTATTATTGATGCAGTTTCCTCTTGTGCTTTAGTAGACTAGTTTGGGTTGATTGATTGTTTAGGGTGTTGAGTCTGAATGATCATTAACTGAATATAAAGTAGTATTGGTATACATACATATGGCCATTGAAAGAACAAATCATGCCAGTAGATTAACAGTAAACCTCTAATTCTTGGGACTTTGGCAAAATCATGTCCCACCAAAAAAGTGCAAATTCCATTTGCATATTAATTTTAAAAATTTACAAAACATAACTGGGGGATTTTGGCACAAATATTTAGTGATTTATATGATTTTATGATATGCCCACATATCATAAAATGACCCACAAAATGATTTGTCCCAAGACAAGAGTCTATAATTTTGATTTGATGAAAAACTGTTTAAAAGTCTTTTTAAAATATGAACTATCTCAGAAAGATGAAAGAGAAAAAAATGAAAAGTCAAGCTAAAAGCTTGACTTTGATGGTGCTAGTGCTACTGTCATGCAGCAGAACATACAGTATACCATTCACTAAGTTAATTGTGCAATAGCTTATGTGCCAGTTGTGTGTCATTGCACTTTTATATATCTATCCATCCATCCATCCATCCATCCTCTATCTTATCCGTCCTGTTCAGGGTCAGTGGGGCAGTCGGCAGTCTGTTGCAGGGCTAACACAGAGAGACAGACAACCACTGACACTCACATTCACACTTATGGGCAATTTAGAATCCCCAAGTAACCTAACTCCAGTAACTGCATGTCTTTGGACTGTGAGAGGAAACCAGAGTACCTGGAGGAAACCCACGCAGAAACAGGGAAAACATGCAAACTCCACACAGAGAGGCTGGGACCAAGGTGGAATCGAACCCAGACCTTTTAGATGTCATTCTAGCTTTGAGGTCTTTAAATAGGGATGCATGCAATGTAGCCTTATTTAAGAGCACTTTACATGAAGCAGTCTTTCGCAATAAAGTCTTCATTGCTAAGAAAAGTATTTAATTTTATGAATGACTAATTGGTTCCTTGATCACCCGTTTACAAAAAAACACAACATAAAATGTGAGTCGGGCGACTCGGGTCGTGTTGGTCATGGCCCTGAGAAGCCGTGGTGGGCGTCCCTTATTTTCATTTGTGAAAGGTGGCAACCCTACTCTGAGGCCTCACTCCCGGTACGATAAAGTGCATCAAACGATAATGGATCGTGTGTATGATGACAAAGAAGCAACTGCTGGTGTCTTAACAGTTGTGTTGTGTTACTGTATGTACAATTCATGCCATCACGAGCAATTATTTGGATGAAGAGGACAAATTTAGTTGACCAAAATTTCCTTTAGTTGAATACTACCCTGATAATTCATATTATTCATATTCATTGAAGTCTTGAGTTTATAATTGTAAACTATTATAAACAAAAATATGTTTCTTTATATATTTAATATTTTCAATTCAATTCAATTCAATTTTATTTATATAGCGCCAAATCACAACAAACTGTCGCCTCAAGGCGCTTTGTATTGTGGGTAAAGACCCTACAATAATACAGAGAAAACCCAACAGTCAAAACGACCCCCTATGAGCAGCACTTGGCGACAGTGGGAAGGTAAAACTCCCTTGACAGCTGGGTCAAGTGATGGCTTTTTAAGTAGAGGTTTAATTACAGCCACCTTGAAGGTCTGTGGTACATAGCCAACTAATAATGACAGATTGATCATTTTTAAGATTGAAGCATCAATAATTGGAAAGACTTCTTTGAACAGTCTAGTAGGAATGGGATCTAACAAACATGTTGCTGGTTTGGAGGAAGTAACTATTGAAGTTAACTCTGAAAGATCAACTGGAGCAAAAGAGTCTAAACAAATACCAGCAGTGCTGAAAGCAGCCGAACATGAAGAATAATCTTTGAGATGGTTATGAATAATTTTTTTCTCTAATGTCTAAAATTTTATTTGTAAAGAAATCCATGAAGTCACTACTAGTTAAAGTGAAAGGAATACTCGGCTCTACAGAGCTCTGACTCTTTGTCAGCCTGGCTACAGTGCTGAAAAGAAACCTGGGGTTGTTCTTATTTTCTTCAATTAATGATGAATAGTAAGATGTCCTAGCTTTACAGAGGGCTTTTTTATAGAGCAACAAACTCTTTTTCCAGGCTAAATGAGCATCTTCTAATTTAGTGAGACGCCATTCCCTCTCCAGCTTTCGGGTTATCTGCTTTAAGCTGTGCGTTTGTGAATTATACCACGGAGTCAGGCACTTCTGATTTGAAGCTTTCCTTTTCAGGGGAGCCACAGTATCCAAAGTTATACGCAGTGAGGATGTAAAACTATTGACGAGATAATCGACCTCACTGGGAGCAGAGTTTAGGTAGCTGCTCTGTACTGTGTTGGCACATGGCACTGAAGAGCATAACAATGAAGGAATTAGATCCTTAAACTTAGTTACAGCACTTTCAGAAAGACTTCTACTGTAATAAAACTTATTCCCCACTGCTGTGTAATCCATCCATCCATCCATCCATTTTCTTCCGCTTATCCGGGGCCGGGTCGCGGGGGCAGAAGCCTAAGCAGAGAAGCCCAGGCTTCCCTCTCCCCAGCCACCTCCTCCAGCTCATCCAGAGGGACCCCAAGGCATTCCCAGGCCAGCAGAGATACATAATCTCTCCAGCGTGTCCTGGGTCTACCACGGGGCCTCTTCCCGGTGGGACATGCCCGGAACACCTCACCCAGGAGGCGGCCAGGAGGCATCCTAATCAGATGCCCGAGCCACCTCAACTGGCTCCTTTCGATGTGGAGGAGCAGCGGCTCTACTCTGAGCCCCTCCCGGATGGCCGCACTCTTCACCTTATCTCTAAGGGAAAGGCCAGCCACCCTTCGAAGGAAACTCATTTCTGCCGCTTGTATTCGCGATCTTATTCTTTCGGTCACTACCCAAAGCTCGTGACCATAGGTGAGGGTAGGAACGTAGATCGACCGGTAAATCGAGAGCTTCGCTTTTACGCTAAGCTCCCTCTTCACCACGACGGACCGGTGCAGCGTCCGCATCACTGCAGAAGCAGCCCCGATCCGCCTGTCGATCTCCCGTTCCCTTCTCCCATCACTCGTGAACAAGACCCCGAGATACTTAAACTCCTCCACTTGAGGCAAGAACTCGTTCCTGAGCCGGAGATGGCACTCCACCCTTTTCCGGCTGAGGACCATGGCCTCAGACTTAGAGGTGCTGATTCTCATGCCAGCCGCTTCACACTCGGCTGCGAACCGTTCCACTGCGAGCTGGAGGCCCCCCCCTGATGAAGCCAACAGAACCGCATCATCTGCAAAAAGCAGAGATGAGACTCTGAGGCCACCAAGGAAGAAGCCTTCCGCCACCTGGCTACGCCTAGAAATTCTGTCCATAAAAATTATGAACAGAATCGGTGACAAAGGGCAGCCCTGACGGAGTCCAACACCCACAGGAAACAAATCCGACTTATTACCGGCTATACGGACCAAGCTCTCACTGTGGTTGTACAAGGACTGAATGGCCCGCAACAATGGGCCAGACACCCCATACTCCCGCAGAACCTCCCAAAGAACACCCCGAGGAACACGGTCGAATGCCTTCTCCAAGTCCACAAAGCACATGTAGACTGGTTGGGCAAACTCCCACGCACACTCGAATATCCTTGAGAGGATAAAGAGCTGGTCCAGCGTTCCACGACCAGGACGAAAACCGCATTGTTCCTCCTGAATCCGAGGTTCGACTAACGGACGCACCCTCCTTTCCAGCACCCTGGCATAGACCTTACCGGGGAGGCTGAGTAGTGTGATACCCCGAAAGTTGGAGCACACCCTCCGGTCTCCCTTCTTAAAGATGGGGACCACCACCCCGGTCTGCCAATCCAATGGCACTGCCCCAGATCTCCACGCGATGTTGCAGAGGCGTGTCAACCAAGACAGTCCTACAACATCCAGAGCCTTCAGGAACTCAGGGCGAATCTCGTCCACCCCAGGGGCTCTGCCACCAAGGAGTTGTTTAACTACCTCAGTGACCTCACCCCCAGTGATGGTCAAGTCATCCCCCTCATCCCCAGACTCTGCTTCCACTACAGAAGGCGTGTCAGTGGGATTCAGAAGGTCCTCGAAGTATTCCTTCCACCGTCCGACTATAGCCTCAGTTGAAGTCAGCAGCACCCCCCCCGCACTATAAACAGTGTGAGTGAAGCACTGCTTTCCCCTCCTGAGTCGCCTGACGGTTTGCCAGAAGCGCTTCGATGCCGTCCGAAAGT
This sequence comes from Archocentrus centrarchus, assembly GCF_007364275.1. Taxonomy (NCBI): domain Eukaryota; kingdom Metazoa; phylum Chordata; class Actinopteri; order Cichliformes; family Cichlidae; genus Archocentrus; species Archocentrus centrarchus. The sequence continues at coordinate 29,508,199 of NC_044353.1, read as the reverse complement.
CTTTTTCCATAGCCTCACCGAACTCCTCCCACACTCGAGTTTTTGCTTTGGCCACTACCCGAGCTGCATTCTGCTTGGCCTGTCGATACCTGTCAGCTGCCTCCGGAGTCCCACAGGCTAACCAAGCCCGATAAGACTCTTTCTTCAGCTTGATGGCTCCCTTCACCTCCGGTGACCACCATCTGGTTCGGGGGTTACCACCACGACAGGCACCAACCACCTTGCAGCCACAGCTCTGAGCAGCAGCCTCAACAATGGAGGTGCGGAACATGGTCCATTCGGACTCAATGTCCTCAGCCTCCCTCGGAATGCTGTCGAAGTTCTGCCGGAGGTGGGAGTTGAAGATCTCCCGGACTGGGGCTTCTGCCAGGCGTTCCCAGCGCACCCTCACAATACGTTTAGGTGTGCCAGGTCTGTCCAGCATCTTCCCCCACCACCTGATCCAACTCACCACCAGGTGGTGATCAGTTGACAGCTCAGCTCCTCTCTTCACCCGAGTGTCCAGAACATACGGCCGCAGATCTGATGATACGATTACAAAATCGATCATCGACCTGCGACCTAGGGTGTCCTGGTGCCATGTGCACTTATGGACATCCTTGTGTTCGAACACGGTGTTTGTTATGGACAAACTGTGGTTTGCACAGAAGTCCAATAACAAAACACCATTCGGGTTCAGATCGGGCAGGCCGTTCCTCCCAATCACGCCCCTCCAGGTCTCACTGTCATTGCCCACGTGAGCGTTGAAGTCTCCCAGCAAGACTATGGAGTCACCAGATGGAGCACTCTCCAGCACCCCACCCAGCAACTCCAAAAACGGTGGGTACCCTGAACTGTCATTCGGCGCATAAGCACAAACAACAGTCAGGACCCGTTCCCCAGCCCGAAGGCGCAGGGAAACTACCCTCTCGTCCACCGGTGAAAACTCCGACGTACAGGCAGCAAGCCGGGGGGATACAAGAATACCCACCCCAGCTCGCCGCCTCTCACCGAGGGCAACTCCAGACTGGAACAGAGTCCAGCCCTTCTCCAGGAGACTGGTTCCAGAGCCCAGGCCATGCGTTGAGGTGAGCCCAACTATATCTAGCTGGTATCTCTCAGCCTCACGCACTAGCTCAGGCTCCTTCCCCACCAGAGAGGTGACATTCCATGTCCCAATAGCCAGTTTCGATAGCCGGGGATCGGTCCGCCAGGGCCTCCGCCCTCGGCCACCGCCCGACACACACTGCACCCGACCCCTACGACACCTCCTGTGGGTGGTGGGCCTGCAGGAGGGCGGGCCCATGTAACCTCTTCGGGCTGCGCCCGGCCAAGCACCACGGGCTAATGCCTGGCCACCAGACGCTCTCCCTCGAGCTCCCTCCCCAGGCCTGGCTCCAGGGTGGGGCCCCGGTAACCCTATCCCGAGCAGGGTAAACTGTTCCCTTGTTTTTTCACTCATAAGGGTCTTCTGAACCGCTCTTTGTCTGGACCCTCACCCAGGACCAGTTTGCCATGGGAGACCCTACCAGGGGGACAAGCCCCCAGACAACATAGCTCCTGGGATCACTGGGACACACAAACCCCTCCACCACGATAAGGTGGCGATTCACGGAGGAGTGCTGTGTAATCCATTAAAGTAAATGTAAATGTTACTAAGAAATGATCAGACAGGAGGGGGCTTTCAGGGAATACTGTTAAGTCTTCAGTTTCTATGCCATATGTCAGGACAAGATCCAGAGTATGATTAAAGTGGTGGGTGGGCTCCTTTACATTTTGAGAGAAGCCAATTGAATCTAACAATAGATTAAATGCAGTGTTGAGGCTGTCATTCTCAGCATCTACATGGATGTTAAAATCACCCACTATAATTATTTTATCTGAACTGAGCACTAAATCAGATAAAAAGTCTGAGAAATCAGACAGAAACTCTGAGTAAGGACCAGGTGGACGATAGATAATAACAAATAAAACAGGTTTTTGATTTTCCCAATTAGGATGGACAAGACTAAGAGTCAGGCTTTCAAAAGAATGAAAACTTTGTCTGGGTCTTTGATTAATTAATAAGCTGGAATTGAAGATTGCAGCTAATCCTCCTCCTCGACCTGTGCTTCGAGCATTCTGACAGTTACTGTGACTCGGGGGTGTTGATTCATTTAAACTAACATATTCATCCTGCTGTAACCAGGTTTCTGTAAGGCAGAATAAATCAATGCGTTGATCAATTATTAAATCATTTACTAATAGGGACTTGGAAGAGAGAGACCTAATGTTTAACAATCCACATTTAATTGTTTTATTTTTTGGTGAAGTTGATGAAGCTGTATTATTCATTGTTTTTGAATTTCTATGCTTAAATAGCTTTTTGCTGATTTTAGCTTTGTTTTTTGGTGGTCTGGGAGCAGGCACCGACTCTATGGGGATGAGGTTTTGGGGGGATGGCAGGAGGAAAGAAGCTGCAGAGAGGCATGTAAGACTGCAACTCTGCTTCCTGGTCTCAACCCTGGGTAGTCAGTTTTTAGGAGGGTTAATAAATTTGGCCAGATTTCTAGAAATGAGAGCTGCTCCATCCAAAGTGGGATGGATGCCGTCTCTCCTAACAAGACCAGGTTTTCCCCAGAAACTTTGCCAATTATCTATGAAGCCCACGTCGTTTTTTGGACACCACTCAGACAGCCAGCGATTCAAGGAGAACATGCGGCTAAACATGTCGCTCCTGGTCTGATTGGGGAGGGGCCCAGAGAAAACTACAGAGTCCGACATTGTTTTTGCAAAGTTACACACAGAGTCAATATTAATTTTAGTGACCTCCGATTGGCGTAACCGGGTGTCATTACTGCCGACGTGAATAACGATCTTACCAAATCTACGATTAGCCTTAGCCAGCAGTTTCAAATTTCCATGAATGTCGCCTGCTCTGGCCCCTGGAAGACATTTGACTATGGTCGCCGGTGTCTCTAGCTTCACGTTTCTCAAAACAGAGTCACCAATAACCAGAGTTTGTTCCTCGGCGGGTGTGTCGCCGAGTGGAGAAAAACGGTTAGAGACGTGAACAGGTTGGTGGTGTACCCGGGGCTTCTGCTTAGGACTACGCTTCCTCCTCACCGTCACCCAGCCGGCCTGTTTTCCCTGCTGCTTGGGATCTGCTGGGGGGGAACTAACGACGGCTAAGCTACTATGGTCCGCACCCGCTACAGGGGCCTGGCTAGATGTAGGATTTTCCAGGGTGCGGAGCCGAGTCTCCAATTCAGAAAGCCTGGCCTCCAGAGCTACAAACAGACTACATTTATTACAAGTACCGTTACTGCTAAAGGAGGCGAGGAGTAACTAAACATGTGACACCCAGAGCAGGAAAGTGCAGGAGAGACAGGAGAAGAAGCCATGCTGCTAGTGAGTCGGCTAAGGGCTAAGCTACTAGCTGAGCTAAGCTAGCGAATTTCTAAAAACAAATAAAGTGAATACCGTATTTTTCGGAGTATACATCGCTCCGGAGTATAGGTCGCACCAGCCAAAAAATGCATAATAAAGAAGAAAAAAACATATATAGGTCGCACTGGACTATAAGTCGCACTTTTTTGGGGGGGGGGGGGGGGGTGATAGAATCCGAGACCCAGAGCAGAAATTCCATCTTGAACGGCAATTTAAAATAATAATGGATTAAAGAACAGGACGAACACGGTTACGCCTACGTTATGCTAACGTAGCACATTCAGCTACATGACGCACAACGAACACGTGTTCGGTATGTTAACGTAACATTAAGTTATTCAGATAACCATAGCATAAAGAACATACTAACAAGTTAACCAAACCATCAATCCATTGAAGTCTTCATCCTCGGTGTCACTTCTAAACAATTCCGTACACTCCGTAGACGAAGCGCCGCTTCCTCTTCTGTGTCGCGTTAGTCAGACTCGTCGTCAGCTGCAGTTCCAATTATTCCAGCCTTTCTGAATCCCAACAGGATGGTTTGTCACTGAAGCCCATGTTTTCTTGATCCATCCAATGACTTCCAGGAAAGTTGGGTGGCGCATTCTCCCAGTTGCCGTTAAGCTGTGCTCTCCATACATCATCCACTGCGCCCACAGGTTACGCAAGACTGCCTTAAAGCTGCAGTTCACGGAGATGTCAAGTGGCTGGAGAATTTTGGTTCATGTGTTATAAATGTCACATATACGTCGCTCCGGAGTATAGGTCGCACCCCCAGCCAAACTATGAAAAAAAGTGCGACTTATACTCCGGAAAATACGGTAATGTGAATACAGGTGATTCAGCAAAGAGTATGCTATTTAAAGTAGGTGAAGATTACACTAAAATATGTTATTATCCAGATAAATCGAAACAGGAACAGGAAGTGATACAATACCGCAGTGAGAGCCAACACCAAGTGACAGCCTGTTACTATTCTGTAACAACAGAAATTTCCCTCTGGGATTTTCATGCAAAATGACAGATCAGTGAGTACGTTCTATAGAAAATGATGCCTTAATGTTGCATTGTTATGTTATTCACTAATTTCCTGACTATTGCAATGATAAGGAAACAGTTTACTTTTAAATTTGTGTTACTTTATTCAATTTAAAAATTTCTGTAAGGTAAAGATCCTACAGTATTTCAGAGAAAACAATCAAGTGACCCCCTATGAGCAAACACTTTGTGACAGTGGGAAGGAAAAACTCCCTTTTTAAAGGAAGAAACCTCCGGCAGAACCAGGCTCAGGGAGGGGCGGCCATCTGCCGCGGCCGGTTGGGGGTGAGGGGAAAGAGAAGAGAGAAAGGAGCGACAGAGACAAGGACAAAACACAAACTGTTGCGAAGACAAGACGGAGGTTAATGACATGCAGTAGTGCAGCAGCATCATGAGATTAGCTATATTCCAAAAAAGGACAGCTTCAACATCCGAAGTGGAATGGATGCTGTGTTTCCTAAGAAGTTGAAGCTTTTCTGCAGAACGTTTTCTGCTGTTATCTTTAATCTCTAGCCAGCAGCTGAAGGATAACTGTTAGCCTCATAGAGTTATTGCCGAAGTCATATTTCGAGAAAATTGACTTTAAGAGCGAGATGAGTTCTGGAACAGCCCTCCCACTTCCACTTAATCGCCATGATGCCAACGATTTGCGGGAGAAATTGTATGGTGTGCTGCTGCTGCTCCTCTTGCTTCTCTGCAGCGGTGATCATCAGCCCGACTGTCCTTTAGATCTAAAGCTGCTCCAGCTGTCTCCGTGGTGTTTTCTGGCCCTCTTTTGCAGGCTCTGGAAGGCAGTTTTATCCTGATCCTCCTCTTAGTCCTTGTCATGGATTTCTGTGTCCTGTTGGTTGAGCAGGACGGCCCAGGAGAATACCGGAATTTCTTTTGGTATTGGTCTGACGTCACGTCTGTGGAAGAGGGGGGTATTTTTTCACCCACATCTTTCCAGTCAGTCGTCCTCCTTTTTACTAACTGACTGGTGTCCTTTGTATCTTCATCAGGGTGCTTTCTTTTAAAGTTTGGTTTGACTGAAACTGTCTGGGCAGTTTCACAGTGACTGGGCCTGGAGCAGTTGGGTCTGCTTCTCTGAATTGAAGGGGGAGGACAGTTTTTTTGGGATGGGCTTGTGGTCCTGGAGGAAGGGGGCCTCTCCAGGATTTTGCTCTCAGCTGCAGGGGGATGAAGCTGCTGTTGGGCAGGTTGTCTGGTCTCAGACATGGGCTGCTGCAGAGATTCACTCACTCCTGTCCTGCTATCTGAAGACACTGGGCTGTTTTTCTTACAGATCTCTGTGTGCTGATAACAGGACTTTACACTGCAAGACAGCGAATCATTCAATATGCTAAATTATTCACTCATATGGATGCAACATTTTCACATAAAGTGAGATATACAACAAAGAGTCACGGTAAAAAAAAAATCACATCTTCTTTCAGTTAAAAAATTGAATCTGGTCATTATTAGGGATTAAAATGTGCATAAATACAACCCCAGATGAACTGCAAAGCGTGACATATATACCATGACAAGTGTGTGAAAAACTAAGTACACCCTTATTGTTTACAAAGGAGTTAAGAGGGGAATGTTGTTACTGTCCAACCAAGGTTGTGTTTACCTAAATTTAAACCTGTTTCTTTTTACTAGTGTGGGGAAATGTGTTGTACGTGTGTGTGTGCAGTGGGAGGTTAAGGGAGAACAATTGTTCTAAATAAAAAAGTGTTGACTTACTAGGAGCTCAGGTGGTGGAAGGACGCCATGTGGCTCATTTTTGCAAAGGGATGATCCAGCACCTGTTCGGGTGTAATCCGTGTTTCAGCATCAAGCTGAAGCAGTTCTTTAATCATTTCAGTGAACATCAAACGATCAGCCATTTCTGCAACTTTATCAGCATAATTTTGATGCTCGGGTTCCCGGAGCTGAAAAATGAAGAAAGCAACAAATGTCAACCAAAAAGACTTTTTTTTTTTTTTTTTTTTTCACAGCATGGCCAAAGGGTACTTACATGTAAGAGGTCATCCAGAGAGGTAAACTTTCTTTCTCTTCTGTCTATGAACCAATTCCCTGTGTCTTGGAAAACTTCTACAGGTGTCTGAAAAGATAGGAAACTTGTCAGCAAATTGTAGGACAAATGGGCTCTCAAAACAAAATATTTGATAATATGTTAAAAATTGAGGGTTAGAAAAGAAATAGTTTGCAAATGAGTTTAGAGACTGGCATACAGGAGTAAACAGAGCAATGGTGAAGTGGTCAGTACCTTGAGTTTCCAGTTACTGGTGGTGGAATTACACTCTTTGTAGAAAAAAAGGGAGGTCTTTTGCCCAGAGTTTAACATTTTGTCTTCTGGCTTCCCTTGGGTTTCTACTATATATCTCATCTGTAAATACAAGAGAAAATGTAGTCAAACTGGGAGTCCAGCACAGAATTTTGTCATATATTTCAGTCAAGCAAAAAACAGACTTTAGGGGTACTGTTTACTCACCATCTCATATTCACAGTATCCAGGGTACAGTAGGAAACCGAGGTATAGAGTGGCAGCAATGATTCCCAGAGACCAAACATCTATGGCCTCTGTAAACGGAAGCCCTAGAATAATCTCCGGGGACCTGATGGAGGACAGAGAGCAATGATTGTAGTTGTTACATTTGTTGTCAATCACGATGATTTGGATAAGTATGATTTGTACTACAGCTGAGAAACTCCTAACAGAAAGCACAGACTCAGGAGGTTTGTGTGACTGTGTGAGTAAGAGATCAGATTTGAGTCCAGCTACTCACCGATATGGAGAGGTCTGAAGGCAAGAGCCCACTGTGGCAGCAGAGGTGACCTGAGCCAGGCCGAAGTCAATCACTTTAATTCTGTATGGCTCTTGTTGGTGATTGACTAACATTACATTATCTAGTTTGAGGTCTGCATGTATGATTCCAATAGACTTCAGGTGTTTCAGAGCTACTGCAATCTGAACGATACCCAAAAAAAAAAAAATGTCATAATGAAATTTGATTTTCAAAGCACTCATTAATGTGGAGAATCAGAGTTCAACATACCTGCATGACTATTGGTCGAATTTGCGTTAAACTGAGTGGCTGAAAATGTCTTTCTAGCATAAAGTCAAACAGACTTTTGTCAAGATACTCAAACTCCAGACATGGATGACCTCTATCCATAAAAGCCTGATACCATTCAACCATGTTGTGTTTGTGGCTGTTATGCATGCTGAGCATGTATAGCATAACCACCTGGAAACAGATCACAGATAGGTTTTACATTAGTTTGACATTTGTACTGCACAATAAGTATTTCTGCAGTTTTCACAACCACTACACACATCTTTGAAAGAGAAATTTTAAGGAGCAGTTTGTACCTCAATGTTTGCCACCTCCACTGAGTAATTTTTCATTACTTTTATGGCTACGGTCTTCTTGTCAGCCATCCTGACACATTTTGCAACCTTGCCAAAAGTCCCTTCTCCAAGGATACTTAATACTTCGTAGCTGGAGAAGCTGGAGGTGAGCCGGCTTCCAGGGACTATCTCGTCTTGGGCTTGTACGTTGGAGTACATGTTTGATGCCATGACTTTTATGAGCGTCGATTTTTTCCTGTTGTCACGCCAAAGGTTTGGTGAAACTGTTCAATCTTCACTCTGCTTGCAGTCTGACAACATTCTACATTCCGTGGCTTTGTTACTTTGTGGCATTTTTACATTACAAAGGTTCAGACTGGATCAGGGACCCCTGAACCCTTCTTGCAGTCTGACAACATTCTACATTCCGTGGCTTTTAACATCAAAGGTTACAATCAAAAGTTCTGACCACACTTAGAAAATGACAGGAAACTTATAGCTGATATTAATTTCTTCATACATGTAAAATGAAGGTTTTCTGAATGTAAATCTGCTACAGAACAAAAAGATTTCAGTGTGGAATGAAATTTAATCGAATGTTTTCATTAAAAATAGCAATAATACTACAACACCTGCATTAAGTGAGATGTTTATAGCTCTTGCATTTACCACATTTACATAGCTTTTTAGTGCCTACTTTCTTACACACATGATCTGCTGGAAGAAGCATTCATATGGCACACTGTAATAGTACTCTGCCACAAGCAAAAGTGACATATATGCCTTTACATTATTTTTATTTTGCAATAATCAAGTGGATCCATAGCATAGTGGTTCACACATTTGCCTAGCAAGCAAAAGGTTCCCAATTTGATCCTGGGAGCAGACGGATCTTTTTGGGCTTGTGTCAGTTACATTAATACCAATGTACGCGTATATGAAACAGTTACCTAGGAAAAGGTCTTGTTTAAGTCAGCATTAAGAGGCCCAGTACACTGCATTCTTTCGAGATGACAATCTTATATGTTTGTGTAGATGCTCAGGTGTATTGTTCAATGTTTGAGGGTTTCTAATCAGCTCATGTGTGCCACATGTATTTAAAAGATATGATATAAGATGCTGACACTAAGCTGTAGACCAGTGCTATTCAACTGGTGGCCCAGGGGCCAGAACCAGCCCATCAGTCATTTGCTACTGCCAGTGCTGGTGTCGGTTTCAATGAACCGGGCCTGCGTTTCCACCTCGCTTTGTGAACTGATCATTTACGTATGAGTGTGGGCGGGTCCTCGTCTGGACACGGAAGCTGAAGGGCACAAACGTGGGAGAACATGCTCCCCTTTCCTGTGCTGCAAACACATTTTACCAAACTAGTGCAGCATCTGTGTGCAGCACAGAGGTAAACACAGACAGCGATTACGAGCAAGGACGAAAAGTATGTACTCTGCGTCCTTTTATGTGCGATATGAACATTTCATGCCTATCAGAAATGGTAAATGGACTAGTTCTTATATAGCGCTTTTCTACTCAGTCTGAGCACTCAAAGCGCTTATACAACATGTTTACATTTACCCCATTCACACCCATTCATACAAGCACTTCCATGCTTATCTAAGCTAAGTGCTGTTTATTATCTAACATTGACACTCCAACGGTTGTGTCGGAGAGCAACTTGGGGTTAAGTATCTTATCCAAGGATACACTGGAATGCAGCCTAGAGTAGCCAGGATTTGAACTGGATGGAGCACACTTGAGCACCTCACCCAGGAACTCCAAGAATTCTAGGTACTCTAAACTGTGATTCATGCAAACAACAGTCAGGACCCGTTCCCCGGCCTGAAGGAGCAGGGAAGCAACCCTCTTGTCCACCAGTGAAAAATTCTGACGTACAGGCAGCAAGCTGAGGGGATACAAGGATGCCCAACCCAGCCCTCTTACCAAGAGCACCTCCAGACTGCAACAGAGTCCAGCCCCTCAGTTCAATTCAGTTCAATTTTATTTTATTTATTTACACTAAATCACAACAACCAGTCACCTCAAGGTACTTTATATTATAAGAAAAAGACCATACAATAGGAACCAGTCTCCTCTCCAGGAGCCAGATCCCAGGCTGTGCACTGAGGTCATCCCCACTATATCTAGCCGGTACCTCTCAACCTCACACGCTAGCTCAGGCTCCTTCCCCACCAGAGGAGCCAAGCCAAGCCATCTTTATTTATATAGCACTTTAAAAACAGCAAGTGCTGACCAAAGTGCTTAATATTCAAACACAATAAAATATGAAAACATTCAAAACATTAAACATAATTAAAATTGATAAATAAAAGAAATGAGTAAAAATCAATCAAAGTCAACTCTCAAGCAGTTGCCAATGAAAAAAGGTGGGTTTTAAGAAGTGAGTTAAAAATGGACAGTGAGGAAGGCTGTCTAATATGGAGTGGAAGTGAATTCCACAGCCTAGGTGCTGCCACAGCAAAAGCTCTGTCCCCCCTGAGCTTTCGTTGTGTCCTTGGCACATCCAGGAGCAGCTGATCAGCGGACCTGAGCAACCGGGAGGGCGAGTGCACATGTAGGAGCTCATAGAGGTAAGGGGGGGGCAAGACCATTTAATGACTTAAAAGCAAACAAAAGAATTTTAAAATGCACTCTAAAATGAACAGGGAGCCAGTGCAGTGAGGCCAAAACAGGAGAAATATGATCTCTCTTCCGTGTACCAGTTAAAAGACGAGCAGCTGCATTTTGCACCAGCTGAAGACGGGACAGGGATGTCTGGGAAACCCCATAATAAAGAGAGTTACAGTAATCCATTTGTGATGTAATGAGCGCATGGAATACGATTTCAAAGTCCTGTTTTGAGAGGATCTGTTTGACCTTAGCTAATTGTTTGAGTTTAACCCTTGTGCGATTTTAACATTGTGTTTACTCCCCTTGTCCTACGGGTCAAAAATGACCCGCCCTACCAGAGCAGCCCAATTGAATTTTAAATCTAAAATCTATTTTGCATGATGAAACAACCTGTTATTTATCAATTTAACTCAGTTCAATTCATTTTTTATCACGTATTTTTTGTTACACAATACAAAAACACACTCACCATAATACACTTTTTTTCTTTTTTACCACAAACTTACTGTCATATCAGTTTTGTTTTACAAAGTAAAGCTTTATTATTGCTATTATATAAATGTGAAGTAATTACTTCAGAATAATTATATTGATGGCTCTGATGGCTGCCAGTTTGTCTGTCACACGCCTTGCTGGTCTTGACTCACAGTTGTCAAATCTCAGCATTCTTGAGAAAGTGTGAAAGACTTTCAGCAGCATTTTGGCACGAAAAATTGCCCTTCCACTCCCTTCCTCCCAGCAACTATATGTAGCCTCGCCACGGGACCTATATAAATCTGCTAATATCAAAAGCCCTATGTAGCCAAGCAGGTCAATCTCATCCATATTTTTCCAGTTTTCTCCATATTTCCGAAAACCCTCCAAATTTGAATTCTCCAGAATGACTTTTTCGATGGCTGGTGTGATGAACAGGAGAAAGGTGGATGAAATGTCCCGGACATGGGCGGCCGAATACCTTGTACTCCTCGACTCCTCCTGGAGTCATCCTTATGATGTTTGATGCTGCTGTTCTTCCCTGGTTGCTGTCTGAATTTGATGAGGACCATGCAGTTTTGCCGTTCTTTGACAAAAATGTCTCTGTCAGCTTGAGGGATTTCCTCTTCTTTATCTGAAGATGCATCATCCTCTGGGTTGCATTCCTCCCCATCTTCCTCTTCAGATACATCTTCATTCACTTGTTCCTCCTGAGCTCCTGAAAATATCTATCCAGGACCTGTTGGGTAGTCTACTCTTGGCTTCAGCAAGGAACCAATTAGGGGTGCTTTGATTCAGGGTACCTTTATATCCTCCATACTGAATTTGATTTTATAATGTCTGAGATTGTTTTTTGTTTTGTTTGGGAGCTTGTGTGATGTGAGGGGTTATCTGCAGATCAAGACTGCAGGTGCAGGTCAAATACAAGTTCCAGTTTGTTTGATGTGTGTGTGTGTGTGTGTGTGTGTGTGTGTGTGTGTGTGTGTGTGTGTGTGTGTGTGTGTGTGTGTGTGTGTGTGTGTGTGTGCGCGCGCGCACGCGTATGTGTGTTAAAGGCAGAGCTGCTTTGAGTGCAAAGCCCCCTAAAGTACTGCCCCACACTCACGTATGCTGCTTTTGGAGACATGAAGCCTCATGCTATGCTGAACCCGTGAAACTTCTTGCTGGAACATGCCATGTAAATAACTATACAGCTGTGCATTGCAGTGCTTACACACAGCTGCAACCGGCTCTTAGGAAACAGTAATTCTATGTTGGAAGTACTGTAATCAAATGTAGAAGCACAGGAGACAGATATCATGACAACATTGTGAGATCCTGTAATTAAAATGATAATACACAGAAAATGTCAACACCTGATGTCACGGCCCAGTCAAACTGCATTAGTGCACTGGTACACTTCCCATATTTAACCTAACTCTATTTAGACAATCTTTGCCTTCATTTTTTAAAATTAAGGTATATTTTAAAGTATGCTAGAGTAATCTTTACACTAAAATGCAGATGAACCTCTTAACACTTTGATCAACAGCAAATTCAACATAGGCGTGTTTTTGCATCTTGTTGCATCATGTTTAAACTAAATCTCATCCTGTTTGTATTTGTGTAATATTGAGAATTTTTTGTGCAGAAACACTCAAAATATTTATATATTGAAATTATATATTGCTATATGCTAATCACCGCACTGCCAATACACTAATGTTAAAAACATACCTGTGTTCAACTTTCCACTATCCTTATGGCACCAGTGGCCCAATTTCAGGTCTACAGGGCTGTAAAGCTTCTACTGTAAGAAGGTAATAGTTGTATAGTAAATTATTGTATATGGACAGACCAAACTTTATTCTGGAAAACTGCACTCTGAGGCAGAGAGGAAAATATTGTAGATTTTGGTTCAAATTGCTGCCTTTTCTATTTCCTGTCCTCTAGTGGTGACAATATGTCACTACAAGTGAACCACAGCATCAAAGTCAATCCAATAACTGCTGAAAACACAAACATTTATGAAGCCATTGAGTCAAACACAAAATTACATTTTTACTTCATTTTTCCTTTAGATATTGATGCTTTCAAAATAAAACATGGACGCTTATGTAGTTGTTGCACTGTGACCACTAGAGGGCAGAAATGCTCATGAGTCAAAGTCAGATTGTACCGCTGTTTGTACTGTCAGAAAATAACTTACTAATAATAGGAAGCAGTTTTTTTTTCTCTTTTCTTTTACATTAGTTCTGACAGCACTGCAGTGTCGTGAGTATTGCTGCCCTCTAGTGGTTGGTGGAATACAAAGTTAAACATATTAATCCAGTCATGAGGGAAGAATGTGAACAAAACGGGTACAGAAACCTTCAAACCTGTTTTTTTTTTTCCCTTTTTAATAATGACTTTAATCTCTGAGTGATTTCTCACAGCTTCGTGGCTTTATAATGAGAAAGAAGCCGGTATTTTTCCTCATACATCTGTGACCTGACTTTTGTGACTTTTTTCTTATGTGTTATTTTTGTTTGTTTGTTTGTATGTTTTGCAGATTTCTGGCTGTAATCTTATAGACTATCCAACTTTTTTTTTCTTTTTCATAAAGTTACCACTTTAATCTGCCTTGAAATCAGTTTTAGAACTTTGCTAAATTCTGTGAAATTTGGCAAAATCTTCTCCGTGGTCTTCCTCTTTTCCTCCTGCTGGGCAGCTCCATCTTCAAGGCCTAGGCTGCTGGGGGGTTCCCATGATGCAGTGTTTCTTTTTCATTCACCTCTTTTCACTCGGTTTATACACCACTCTGCATTTAATCATTAGTTATTATTAATCTCTGGTTCTCTTCCACAGCATGTCTTTTGTCCTGTCTCCCTCCCCTCACCTCTAACCAGTCGCAATTTCAATTTCAATTTTATTTACTCTAAAACGACCCCTTTCAGGGTATGAGAGTACCATTAAAAAACAAGTATATAATGATATTCATCACCGATAGCCTTCATATTACAAAGATTACATTCAGCCTGAGTTATAGCATTTAAAAAACGACCTTCTGTAATAGGGAGCCGATGGTTTCCACAACGAAATTTAGCAAAATGTATACGATCATGATGATTCAGGTTAGAGACAAGATAACTTTCCAAAGAATTTTCAAATTTAAAGTAACAATAGTTTGAACATAACCTATTACTCCGGATTTCACCATACCAATTTTGCTTATAAATATCATCAATTCTCCGACTAATGGTATTCTTAGATAGCCCAAAAAATGTATCATTCTTTTGTATACTAGTGCTTCAATACTAAGTTGACCCAATTCTCCAAATGCCATACAATTTGCTGTTCTTTTATTAACTCCAAGTAAAGTTTTTAAAAATTTCTTTTGGAACATAATAACTTGATCTAATTTGTTAAAACCCTTACTTCAGATCCATATAACAAGATGGGTACGATCATTCTGTTAAAGAGTTCACACTGGATATCAATAGGGAGATTTAACTTAAGCGCCTTAATTTTCAGACTGTACAGTGCACGTCTGGCTTGATTAATTTATCAGTAGCTTTAGTAAAATTACCATTATAATTAAATGTGGTACCTAGATATATATATAATCAGGGCCAAAATGGAAAATAGGAAGATTCCAGATTTTGCCCCTGGAGAATCCAATATTTTTGGGTTTTGCTGTATTTACAGTGAGTTTCCATTCATTGCAGTACTTATAAACACAGTTAATAGCGAGCTGTAACTCATCCTCAGATTCTGCCATAACAATAGTATCATCCGCGTAAAGAAGTACATATAACCTAATATACACTTCTACCTCCGCACTATTAAGAAACTCGGAAAACTTAGATGCAAGGCTATTTAAACCTTTGTAAGATTGACTCAAATAATTCTCAGTCGTTTAAATAAATGGCAAAAAGCAATGATGAGAGATTTTCACCTTGCCTTAACCCCACATTACATCTAAAGAAATCTGACAGTTTAGACCTAACTTTAATTCAAGAATTGGCATTGCTGTACAAATTATATGTAACGTTAAAAATTTTGCCATTAATCCCATGCCCAGGGTGGCTGTAGCTCAGTAGGTAGAGCAGGTCACCTACTGATCGGAAGGTCAGCGGTTCGAATCCTGGCTACTCCAGGCTACATGCCAATGTATCCTTGGGCAAGATACTTAACCCCAAGTTGCTCTCCGACCGTTCTGTCGGAGTATGAATGCGTGTGAATGTTAGCTAATTAAAAAAGCACATAGCTTAATTAATGATGGAAGTGCTTGTATGAATGGGAGTGCATGGGTGAATGCAAACAGGTTGTATAAGCGCTTTGAGTGCTCTGACTGAGTAGAAAAGCGCTATATAAGAACTAGTCCATTTACCAATCAATTTCTTCCACAGTGAACATCTGTCCACTAAATCAAAGGCTTTTTTATAATCAATGAAAGCACAAAATAAGCATTTCCTGTTAAACAGATATTGTTCAATAATAAAATTTAGGAGGAAGATATGATCCAGTGTTGAGTAATTCTCTCTGAATCCAGCTTACTCTTCACCTAAGATGCCAGAGCTTTCTATAAACCAAGATAGTCTAGTATTTATGGCTGCAGTAAACAGTTTACCAATGCAGCTATGCAATGTAATTCCCCTATAATTGTCAGGGCTATTTATATCCCCTTTGTTCTTATAGATGGGTTTAATAATACCAGTGCACCAATCTTCAGGTACGAGACCTGTCTCAAGCACTAAATTGAAGAGGTGAACTATTAATGATATCATCATCTCCGGGCAATTCTTCAGAAATTCGTTAACATTATCAGCGCCACAGGCCTTGTTGTTCTTCAGTTTCTTAATTATCACCTTGACTTCATCCATACCAAATGGGTGATTTATAGATTCATTTTCGGGAGCCAAAGTGATAATATTCTCCAAAAAGGACTGTTGCTCAGCACGTTTATCACAACACAAATTTCTGAAATGGTCATAAAAGTCACCAATAGAAACATTTCCTCAGTGGACGGCTGTCCCTCCCTGAGCCTGGTTCTGCCGGTTAAAAGGGAGTTTTTCCTTCCCACTGTCGCCAAGTGCTTACTCACAGGGGGGTTGTCTGATTGTTGAGGGTTTCTCTGTATTATTGTAGATGTATTGTATTACCTTACAGTATAAAGCACCTTGAGGTGACTGTTGTGTTTTGGCACTATATAAATAAAATTGAATTGAATTAAATTGAATATTTAATATTTTTATAAAATAAATGTTAATAAAATATGAAATTACTTTATTTTATTACCTTCAATGAAATACACTGTTGTAGGTTTAATATCTAAAATCGAGACTGTTTGAAGATATGGTGCTAGCATACTGTGGTACAGTAGGTGGCGACATACACCTTTAAATGGATTTACAGTCCGCCAATGAAGCCGAGGAAGAAGAAGAAGAAGAAGAGGAAGAAGAAGAAGAAGAAGAAGAGCAGAGCAGAGCAGGCAGCAGCAGGAAGCAGCAGGAGAGGAATGGTAGCAAGCTGCTTGTTTCAAAGTTGCGCGTATTGATGGAAATGGTAAGACACTAAACTTATGCAGCACTCTGTGCTTTTCGAGCAAAGCAGCTTTAAACTTATATGAAGTGTTCTAGATTTTCTCGATTCAAATCCAACCATCAGTAACAGCGTGGGCCTGTCTCCACGTGGTCAGGCTTTAGCGTGACAGCTAACAGTCCGGTGCGGTGTGGATAGCCGTTAGAATTTAATCAGGCAGTAAAACTCCAGTTATTCGCACTTTATAGTGATTAGTACCCTGTAAGTGATCATGTAGCATGCATCTAAAACAGTGTGCCCCTCTCTCCCCTGATGACTTGCACTGGGCTCTGAGTCTGGATGGAGACAGTTGTGCATCTTTGGCCCTGACAAGCCAGAGTTTCTGAGGAGAAAGCAACCCAGCGTCAGAAGAGCTGATTTTCGCCTTTACACAATAGTGACCTTTTCCTTTCTTGTCTTTTCAGGTCTTTGAAGGAGTGAAAACAGCTGAAATCAAGTGGAGTCCTGAAGGTAAGGATGCTCCTGTGGTTTGAACAAAGGCCACAGCATCACCATCTTTAGTTAATAGGGGGAGATATAATCTTATGAATCTTTACAAAAATAAAATGGACACAGATGTAGTTATGCTCTGTGTCCACTTGAGGACATTAAACACTCATTATTTTACATTGAGGTTCCTGAACATCCATCCATTCATTTTTTTCTTTTTGCCACTTTTCTTAAATAATGGGGGCAGCAGTCTAAGCAGGACACCCAGCTCTCCCCAGCCACCTCCCCCACCTCTTTTGGGGATGGACACTGAGGTGTTGCCGAGCCAGCCAAGAGATGTAATCCATCCTCCTCCCTGTTAGACATGCATGAAACACCTCACTTAGGAGGCATCCAGGAGGATGCTCCAAATGACTCCTTTCAGCTTAGAGGAGCAGCTCTACTCACCCACCTAATATATTGTCCCACACCATTTTTTCTTCAGGTTTTCTGTTTTTTTCCAAAAACACAAAAAACTGAACCAAATGTTGAAAATATGATTTAGGCAAAAATAACATTTTCCTTAAAAATTGACTGAGGCCACTATTTTAATGCTTCCTGTGGTCTGTAGCTGTCCTTCTCCCCTGATGACTTGCACTGGGCTCTGAGTCTCGATGGAGACAGTCGTGCATCTTTGGCCCTGACAAGCCAGAGTTTCTGAGGAGAAAATCAACTCCCTGCTGTGAAATTAAGATGGTCATAACAAAAAAAAAAAAAATGTAAATTCTCTGTTTTTGTCTTTTCAGTTCTGAAAAGGTGAAAATGCTCCTAGACTGGACAATAATCAGGTTTGTACCACAGAACACTCTCCTTTAATAGCTGCTTGTCTCCTGTGATGTTTTGCACTGGGCTCAGAAGTCAGTGGTGACAGAAGTGCAGCTCTGCACCTGACAAGGCAGAGTCTGAGGAGATGATGGCCCAAAACATTTGCTTTGGTAGGACTTGACTGTCTGAATTGTTGTCTGACTGCTGTCTGTTTTTTTTTTTTTTCTCTTAGGTACTGATGTTCCTGAAGAGAAGTTTCTCATAACAATGCTGTAAATCTTTGCTTGCTTATTCTTTTAAAATTGTAATAGTATCCTGTATTTGCTCTGATTCATCTAATAAAATTGTGCCTCTTATATTTTTGCTGTCACTTTTTTGCAAATATCAGATGAGGATTTGGTGACTTTGGAGAGACTTCTATAAATGTGCTGGAGTTGCTGTGTTTTGTAGTCTGACATTAAGGAGTACAGTTCTTTTGATGTACTGTTGGCAAAACCTGTCACAGGTAACGCATGTGTAATCAGTTGACATGGTGTCATGCTCATTGTGTGGGCATACCAGCAGGCTTGTTTCCAGGATTTTAAATGGAGGGGTGAGTTCATGGTAAAATTTGAAAATTGATCAAATAAATGTTCGAGTCTTTCACTGGCTGTGAGCGTGCACTGTACCTTAACAGGGAAACTGTGTTGAAGTGCAACATGCTAACAAAATGCTGTCTAGTTTCACCCATAAATAGTCTTTAAGTTTTTATAAGAAAAGAACATCTCTCATCCTCAGTTTGACGTTCTCCACGTAGGTTGCTGGTGAATGATGGGCAGTTGACCAACATGCTGCATTTTTTTTTTTTTTCTTCAAAGGTTAAATGAACTATCGTGCATCTATCATAAAGCGAGAGGTGGGGTGCATCGTGGAAAGGCCCAAGAGATTGTTGTACATGTTATAGTGATGCTACTTTCAGCTGCTCCCTTATCCACAGGGGGTCACCGCAGCAGGTAGTTGCATATTTGATCTGGCAGATTCTTTACACCAGATGCCCTTCCTGACGCAACCACCGAGGGATTTGTGTCTTCTGCCAGAATCAAACCGGGGATCGTTTTTTTTCCTGTACTGTTCTCCAGTCTTTGGAGAACAGTACAGCACTACTACCCCTTTTGACACTCAGTAACTCCTGTGAAAAGACACTGGTCCAGCAAAGTGTTTCACTCCTACCTCATAATCATTGCACCGCCCCGGGGTGTGATGTGATTAGTTTGGTTTGTCTGTTTCTGGAGAGGATCAATCAGAATGTCAGGGCCATGTTTGCAGATTTACGTTTTGGAGTTGATCTGGATTCAGGAATTTTTACCAATGAAAGATGGTGACATGTCTTTACAAATCTATATTGACTTGAAATATTAAAAACTGGGAGACATTGCCTCGATGAGCTCAAAATATCAGATTCATTTGGATTGAGATATCTATCTGGATTGGATAAGCAGAAGAGGATGGATACAAAAGTGATTTTAAGACCCCCCTCAATACAAAACCTTTGCACTTTGGGGTTATAAAGCAATACTTTTACCCCTGAGGTAGTTTAATGTGCTAACAGTTTTGTTATGCAATGATTTTTATATGGCCCAGTAGCAGAGATTACCAAATTAGCATTAAGTCTTGAACAGTTTGTTCAAATTCATCATCTGAACAATGAGCTGGAGATGAAAAGGTTCAGAAAGAATCATCTCATTCAAGAAATCACAACCCATTAATTAGAACTTTGTTTCTGTATCTTTATTATAATTCTAACAATTTATCTCTTAAAACATTTGAAATTCATATATATTTTATATGAATGTGTGTATATGCATATCACATATACATATATATTCTGTAAGTTACCTTTCATCAGTTCATATTCTCATTTTTTAAAAGATCTCTTAAAGGAAAAGAAATGCTTTCTATAGAGTCAGACCGATTCCCTCGGATATTCACTTTTCACAGCAGCGGCGAGCCAACGCTCTCAAATACGACCACTAAACGCAAAGAAAGGCTTAAAAAACGGGAAAAAAAAGTCACTTAACAGGAGGATCTTTGTATCAGCGAGATGTTTTTGAAATATCTTATCCAGAGATCTTAATTCGCTCTATTTACACTAGCAGACTTCGTGGAGTCGCGCTCAGCTCGTTCAGCCTTTCACAACCTCGGAAAGGGAGAAAGTCACAGCTGCTAATGGAAATAGGGCCGTTGCATATTATGCTGGTAATAAAACACTGAGCCGTGAGCATACTAGCACATGTTAGCGACTGCAGAAGGTGCTCTGTACAAACGAGAAGATGCAAACGATGGGTGAACACGGAGCAGAGCCCCTGATCCCATCAGATTATTAACGGGAGGGGGGAGTTACAGAGAACGGGTCGAACTGTATAGAAAGCAGAAGAGTTAAATAAATACGGTTTACCTTTTCATGTTAAACATTATTTGGAAGACAGAGATTCTTTAGAACTTTTGAGACTTTTTTTTTACATCTTAAACCATAGTTAGACCATTATTGTCATCGTCCTTAGTGCTATTTCCCTTACATTCAAATACAGTCTTCCCTTAGCCATCTGTAAAGAGCAAATACAAAATAGTCACCTTTGCTAATTAACATTTCCAACCCGTGTGGATGCATGAATGCATGTAAAAGCACTTTTAAGCAACATGACTATGAAAAGCCTTAAATCTTTTGGCAAAAATAGACCGAGGCAGAGCCCGCGGGAGAGCAGCCCCCTCCCCGATAACCCTGATGTAAAATGCACGTTTGATATGTGTTCATGGACTCAAAAGCAGCAGGAGAGGTGAAGCGTTGTTCAAGGTAGAGAGGTCATGAGAGAGCCCTTATATTTGATCTCAGCAATCGTAAGACAAGCAGGACTTGGGGGGTGCGATGAGATGTGAATGTGCCATGAAAGCTGACGGAGAAAATACGGGAGAGGAGTTAAATTTGGGTGTGTAATCAGTCACGAGGGGGGGGGCGCTTATCCAGAATTTCAAAAATAATATTTTATTGAAAGTATTTAAATAGTATTCGAAATCATTTTCACTTCTCGGAGCGACAGCTGCTACATTTTTACAGCATCTGCATAATCTTAGGTGGTGACCAACTTTTAAAAGCGTGAGAAAAATATATATTTGAGGCCTTAAAGGTTTAAAAGGTGATTTTGATTAAAGCTTCACAGTCTCAGAACAGAAGGAGCAATAAGGAGAAAGGGGAAAAAACATATTCTTAAATGTGCTTCACATTTAATTGCAATGCTTCCTGTCACATAGAAGCAATGTTAAGGGTACATTATGCATCTTCCAGTTCAAAAATACCTATATATACATATATATATTTATATATCTATATAACCATGACAATTATCTTCACCTTAGCCACCCAAAGGCAGAAACCAGGACTCTCTGAGGCTCCAATAACAGTAAGGACGATGATAGTAATGATAAATAGTAACAATAAATCTCTTCATATCAATATCAGTATTCCAGTATTCCCATTTAAAGTTTAAAAAGTGTAAGAACAATCATAGTATTAAAACTCGATATAAGCGTTTCTCTGGGATCCCCTCGGCCGGGTGTTTCCTCCTGGGTTTGTTGAGAGACAGAGAGAGGCCACTCCTGGAAGGAGCAGGGGGGATTGGGTGGGAAAGGACAAGAAAATGGCAGTTTTTACTCCTTCCCTCCCCTCTCCTTTCCAGTCTCCCTTGCAAGGAAGGTCTGAACGAGAGTACAACATTTGCCTTGATGCTGAGAAAGTCTTTCTCTGTAAATAAAATCCGTCTCTTTGCGTCGTCACAAATCCCGTCGAAAGCACAGTCTGTCTCCGTTTTGTACATCTCGCATCCAAACATAGAGTGTGTGTCTATATATAAGGTGTCCCGTAAATTCTAACACAAACACTGGGGAAGTGCTTGTGTTTGTGTTTACATGTTGGTGTATGCATGCAGGCATGTACAGAGTAACTCGGGCGCCTGTGTGTGCATATCTGCGTGTTCGTTTACTTTTATGTTGTTGGTCTGGGCACTTATTTTTGCTACAAATTTGTGATACAGTGACCAGTCTGTATATATGTCATTATAAGACTTAAGATAATAAAGAGCTATAGAGAAACACGCACACGACCCCGACCACGGGATCTGCAGTGAGGCCGGAGCCCCACCAGCGGTGAGGTAAAAACAAGACGTGACCAAACACGCAGCAAGCCACACTCAGCTCATCCACCTGCGGCCTCGTCTCCGTTTAAAGAGATGGGGAAGCCGCCGTGATAAACGTTCACCACGCACACAGATAAAGCCTCACTCCGGCACGCATTCGTCCTCATTCACCCTCAAATGCTCACTCCTCTGGGATATTTATCTTAAAATTAGCATCCACTCACACGGGGAGAGCTCTTGAATCGTAAACTTTAAAGCAGCCAGCTGAGGGGGTAAGAGCACTACTCGACAAGATGACTGCGTGACAAAAGACACCTTTTCATTTCTCCAGCCTGCCGTTTTTCAGTCTAATTGGCTTATTTCGTTCCTCTCAAGTATTTGTAATCTCTGCTGCAGCCGCAGACATTTTGGATGAGAGGGTGTTTGTGTTACTTGTATTTTGATCGGTGTGACCGTGCGTGCACGTGGGGAGTGTATTTGTGTAAATCAGCCTGCCACATGTGAGGAGTCCCAGCCGGTGTCTTTATGGATCGCCAGCCCTTCTTCCATCCTTGTATATATATTTGGGACTCGACTCTCTCTTTCTGTTGCTCTCCGTGTGAAATCTGCTCCCCCTTCATTTGTTGTGTGAATCCACCATGGATAGCAGCAGCAGTTGTGTCTTCCTCCCTCATTGGCTTCAACCCCTCCTTCCTGCTCTCTGTGTCTCTCTCTTTCCATCTCTGCATTTGCAGCCTCAGCTTCGACTCCCGTCGTCCCTCCTCCTGTCGGTCTGTCCGTCCCGAGGTGAGAGAACAGAAATGGGAAAGGGGCTGCTGGACAGCCTGAGGACAGAGGAACAAACACGGGACACGTGTGATGTTTGCAGCTTTCTGTGTTTGTTCTTCTGTGGTGTAGTTGGGAGTAGTTCTGTTGTATGACTCACGTTTTTAAAATGGAGAGAAAAAAAAATCGCTAAATCTGCTGTGACTCATACAAAACCGAGAAAGCATTGGTCATCACATTTTTACGCCTGAGGAGCCGGGTGTCTGAGATCACCCTGTTCTTCCTGTAACATCATAGTTAATGTTGTTCCAGGATGGTCATTGCAGCTGACCAGTCATGGTGCTTGGATGTCCTAGCTTTGTGACACTAATGGGCAAAAGTTTGCCTGTAAAGCTTTCTGGAAGCCGGGCGAGGTGACATCAAGAGCAGCAAAGACAGCATAAGAAGTAAAATCTGTACTATGAAGAAGAATTTGGGAGTTGGTGAGGTAACTTCATCTTTGACCTCTGAGTTGTTACGAAGGTGATTATGCTTGAGATAAAAGATCAACAGTTATAAAACCACCACCTGGACCTCAGTGCACTGACAGTAAGACACTAAAACTATAGATTTACAAAATATAGATTAAGAGCAACTTTATTCCCTATTTTTTTTTTCCTGTTGGCTACAAGCAATTTTGAAACAATTTAACTGTCCTATAAGCCTGAATTCACAGTGTTAAAAAAGGGCACCTATTTGTACTTACTGACCTTCTATCAAATTTGCAAGCAGGTTAAGCCTACATTAGACCACGAGTCACATTTTAACTGTGCATTCATACAGCACTTCATCTGCCTCACAGCTGAAAGATGGACATCAAAACATGAATTTACTGGAAAAAAAACAGGGATGAGCAATTCATTTTCCCAAGGGGACCTCGTGAGAAACTGGGACTGTTGTGGAGGGCCACACAAGTAAGCTGACCTCAATTTTGCTTAATTTTATGTCTTTATAAGCTTATTGGTGCAACCCTCCACAACAGGCTCAGTATCTCATGAGGCCCCCTTTGGAAAATTAACTACAATAGTTATTAAACCTTATGTCAAATCTTCCTGTATCTAATATGTATCTGATCGAGCTGTTAGAAATGGTCAGCTCTCATTACAGATTTCAAATAGACTACAGAGTGCACACACTCTCTTTTAATACAATATACTTTTTTCTTTAAATCACACATACTCACTCATGCTGCTTTGACTGAACTCGTATTATGTGTTTAAACTCTTTGGGTATTTCTAACATTATAGTTCGCTCTGTAAAATATGCCCGTCTGCCTCCAGTAGACCTGTCCATGCTCATAATGCTGACATGTGCTCACAGCTACACTGGGAAACCCTAGCTTGACTTATTGAGTTGATAACAACCTTTGTGTGACCTCTTAGTCTGATTGCTGATGTTGGGGTAAATTAACCCAGAAGAGGAAAATGATAACGTGGGCATAAACTTGGTTCCAGGCTTCAGGTTGTGTTTGATAAATGGATCCTTTTCACCTGGCAGACTGAGGTTTTGTCTTATGCAAATCCAAAAGTAAGTACTGACTTTTTATTTTTAGACATTCAGAAAAATGTGTTCATGAATTCACGTCTAGCAGGCTGGATTACTGCAACGCTCTTTTTGCTTTACATCACTAGGCTGCAGTGCATTTCAGAACTCTGAAATGTTATTAACTAAAACGCACTCCAGTTTTAGAAGAGCTACACTGGCTTCCAGCATCCTACAGAACAGAGTTTGGAATGCACTTATTGTGTCTAAAGCCTTAAATGGTCTTGGACCATGGTACAACAGTCTGTTACTTTACGTCCCATCTTGCACTCTTAGATCCTCCATTGCCAAACTGTTAGGCATATCATTTCCTCACAGAGATAAATTTGGGATGTAGCGTTTTCTGTTGCCAGCTTTTCCCCCCAAACTTTGGAACAACCTACCTCAAGCATGTGCTCAAACTTCTTTAATCTTGCATTTAACTGGTGGTCCTACTTAAAATGAATCACTGAATCCAATTCAAGCAAGAGGCTGCTGTTCTTCAGTGACAATAAATCTAAAGCTCTGAGGAGCTTAAGGTAAGGGCCATTCTAGGAACCCACTTGGCATCTTCTGCTGACTTTGCAGTGTAGCCAGCAGATATCTGTCCAAAGACTTCCTGTTCTTTGCACCACTAAATGGATTATTTAAAGGAAACTGAGAAGCTAAATTGTCAGATGGTTTCAAGATTGCATTACAGCAATCTTTTATTCTGAATACTTACCTTTCTGCATGTATGCGCCAAAAGAGGCTCACACATGATTGGCCAATAGAACTCGCAGTACAAACAGGAACTAGAAATCTCTTGCCTATGAATATTATCTTTACCTGGTTTCACAAGTAATATGGAGAATAGGATTGTGTAAGGTCACGTTAGTTTATGTCTTGCAAAAATAATTTTAAAAATATTAAAATTTATTTATCTCATGGAGCCCCTGAAGTCTCAAAAGGTGAAATTTTACCTTTTAAATTGTAGTGAATTTATTATCTTGTGCATGGACAGAAATAAAATTGTAAATTTTTATTTTGATACACTTTATTTGGTAGCTGTCCACATCTACGTGGTATGATTTTGTTAGGTTATCAGGATAATAGCTAATATATGCACAAAAGAAAATAATCAAGTGCATACAAGCTAAATATTTCACCACATGGTACTTCAGAGGCTCTATAGCATGTGGATATTTTAAAGGCGTAAATGTAAGAAGGAATTAAAGGTGTTCTAATCATCTGGATTATATGGAGGTGTACTGGTTAAAATCTGAAATGGCAGTAACCCTGCCATACTTACGAGAGCCAATCATAGTACAGGCAGGTAAGAGAGGTAAGAAGAATGCTTATTAATACCAGGTGGAAATGTTCATAGACTGAACAGCGTTAAACAGATACAGATCACATTTAAGAAGGTGGTGTTAAAGAGGCTTTATAGGTTGTCACTTAGCAGCCATACCTGTCCATTACACTCCTCAGGGCTCGTTCTATATTCATGCGGTGACCCACTCGTGTCACACCCAAATCCAGATAGTCGTCCTTGGTCAGGGAGGGCAGGTGGGTACCATCAATCTCGTTATCCAAGAAACGCTCTCTGTGCTCTCCCAGGTTCAGGTATCCCAGCCAGTCTGCGACATCATACTTGGTCCAGTAGGGCAGCGGCTTTGAGGCAAAGGGCTTTGTGGGGGAAGGGGGCGGTAGATGGGGGTAACTCAAGCAGGGAGGTGGAGGGAGAGGGTGCAGAGGTGGAGAAGAGGCCCCAGACAGGAAATGAGTTGGCGAAAGTGATCGAGAAACTACTAAGGTTGAGTTTGGAGGAGGCGGCGCACCGGAGGGGGCAAACAGGGGGGGTGAGGGAGAGAAGTAGGGATCTCCAAGAGGGTTACCAGGTGATGGTGGGGTGACTGAACCACGGAGATCATAGATGGCACTGTACAGAGGTGTGGTAGGGAGAAGGGGAAGGGATGATGGCCGTGGTGGGCCCAACTTGGGTCTCTCTGAGGGGGAGATGAGGGGGCTGGGTGCTCGCCTTCGCTGGAGCATGTGTGATTCTGCTTTCCGGGACTCACGACTGGGGATGAACTGGAATTCCAGGGCTTTGGTCCTGTAGACAGGTCTGTGTTTCGGGGAAGTAGGGTAAGGGGAGTAAGATGTTGGAGACAGTGGGGAATGTGAACGTGGAGGCTGAGAAGCGGATGGAGGCTGCGGAGATGTTGATCGTCCCCAGTTTTGGTACTGGGAGGCAGGGGTGGGGGACGGAGACAACGATGGCTGCGATAATGAGATTGGAGACGGCGACAGGGATCGAGCTGAGGGTGGGCTCAGAGCTGAGGCGGAGTCTTCTGAGAATCTGTGAGAAGAAAGAGAGAAATTTTCACAGGGGGAAAAACACTGAGATAAAAACAAACAAACATGCACACACACTAAGGAAAATGCTGTCCAGCTATTTTAGAGCTTGTGGATTAATTTGTACTGTAAAAATTAGATTTTAAGGATAATATGCTCTTAACTCCTTCCTTAGTGTAAATTCAAGCACATCAAATTTTATATTTGTCCAGAATAGGGCTGTCATGTTATCACAATTATCATGGCCAAAAGTGCTCACGATAATGATAATATCATAATATTTGTAGAAAATTAATTCTTTAACTATAATTTTGCAATTTCTTTTATGGATAAATGGCTTCGGCATTGGGTGGTTACATGTGGCATATAAAATGAGAGTAAACAAAAGCTTATGACCAGCACGAACTCTTAGCATTCACCAGGTCCCCAGTCAGGTCCCCCCATGATCAGATTAACATCTATCCATTTATAAGGATTTCTTATAGAAGTACTGTGAGGCCAATAAACATCTGAGAAAGTTCATTTGAATGGTGCCTTCTCATTTCTCCTATCTTGATTAGCATGTGGCTAAAATGCAACCTAATCCTATCCCTAGTAGTAAATGGTAAATGGACTAGTTCTTATATAGCGCTTTTCTACTCAGTCAGAGCACTCAAAGCGCTTACACAACATGTTTACATTTACCCAATCACTCACAGTCATACAAGCACTTCCATGTTTAAACTAAGCTAAGTGCTTTTAATTAACTATCATTCACACACATTCATACTCCGACAGGATGGTCGGAGAGCAACTTGGGGTTAAGTATCTTGCCCAAGGATACATTGGCATGTAGCCTGAAGTAGCCAGGAATCGAACCGCTGACCTTCCGATCAGTAGGTGACCTGCTCTACCTACTGAGCTACAGCCACCCCGTAGTACACAAGGCAACCTTGTGGATGTTAAGAGACAAAAAAAAAAATGTTGCTTATATAGTCATATGTTGTGCTCAATGTGTACAAAAATATAATGAAGGGAAATAGACCAACAAACTGCAGAGACTCAAGTCAGGTCAGCCACAACATATAGACACACCTTTGAATCAAGCCGCGGGACAAAGTAGTGCATTTTAACTGAGCTGCTAGCGGTAGCTCGGAGAGGAGGAGCAGCAGCAACAGCAAGACAACAAACTGGTAATTAAAATAAGAATAAGGTCCTCAAAAGCTTCATTCAGCAACATAACAGCTTAACTGAACCTATGTGAGTGGCTCAGTCTGACTTGGGTTTGTTTGGGGAAGCGAATATCTCCCAATGTGTGAGAAAAGCAGCTGCAGCAACAGAGAAGTGTAGTCACCCTACTTTAGTCAGCAGTAGTTAACTAGTTACTGAAAGGGAAGAGAGCTGTAATCAACCAAAAATCGAGGCTCTAATAATGATTGTGCTGGCATTGGATTGTTTTATAATATTATTACATCGCAGCTTCCCTAATACTGATCGAAAACAAAAGAGTGTAGAAGTGCTCTATTACCTGTTTCTGCTTCTGAGAGAAACACATGGAAAGAGCCAGAGAAATAAGAGAAGTTTACACAGTATAGACACACATACACAAGACATAAACAGACAATGCACAGTTCTTTTTCCACAGAAGCGTGCACATTGGTTGTGGGAGGTAAAGAATTCACAAGTGATGTATTCAGACATTGATAGAATGACAGTAACGAAAAATGAAGTTCATGCCGTGACAAGAAAACATAACGCAGTCAAGTTTTCACTAAGCTGTACCTGTGCCTGCTCAGTTGTGTCTGGCTGCTCCAGCTGTCCTTGCTTCTTTGCTGTAACTTGCTGCTAAGTTCATTAATGATGCTGGGCTTCATACTGGATGCAGGAGGGTAAATCTTCTTCCCCTCTAAAAGTGTCCCATGCTGGCTGCCCCCATCACCAGACATCTGACTCTCTCCCCAAAGAGGCTTCATGTCAGGAGTGCGTGGCCGCTCAAAGTATGGTGAAGTGGGACGTCCCAGGTTCTGCACGTCCCTTACTCCATATCCATCCTGGCCGCTTTCATCCTCTGCCACTCCCTCCTCGATCTCGTCCTCTTCCTGTTCGTCTCTTCGTCTGTGGGAGTGGAAGGATGCGGGTGCAGTGCTGGTTTGCCTTTGTAGATCCCCGGCGCGACCTCCCTCTCTGAACCGGTTGGTTTTTGGGTAGGTGGAGGCTGCTGCTGTAGCATTCTGCATCTCAAAAGTCTGTCCATCCAGGTAGCTCATATAAGACTCCAGAAAATCTCCTCCCCTCTCTGCTTCTCCTGTTCCACCTCCCCCTCCCATCCGTCCTCCAGGTCCTCCTCTCTCCCCTCGGTCTAGTCTGTCTCCCCGGACACCAGCTCCACTTAGAGCCAGGATGCTGTCCAGGTGGTGGTCACTGCTGCTGCGACTGTCCAGCTCATCAATCCCAGAGTCCACCACAGTCTCCTGGGACTCTCCTTTCTTGGCAGTTGGGGGAGGACGGTGGTGCTCTCCTGGCCTACGACTTGATGTGATGGCGGTGGAAGATGTTGAATGTGTAGAGTGTGTTCTCTCCTGGTAGAGCTGCGTGGAGGTGCTTGTTGTGGTGGCAGCAGCGGTGGTTGTAGCAGCACAGCTAGCGGTCGTGGCATGAGAGGCAGTGCCCCTTTGTGAGACAATGGTGGCAGCACTGGATGAGGGCGCTGCGGGACCACGGTAGGCTGGGGGAGGAGCGACAGTGTGAGGGGGAGGTGTTGGTGAAGAGCGCCCAGGAATGTGAGTGCTGTTGTAAAGGTGGTGGGACATAGAGAAGGGTCTGTGGTAAGATCCAGGAGGAGGTGGAGGTGACACTGATGGGGGAGGTGGAGGGCCTGAGGTGGGCTGCAGGGTAGAGGGTGAGGGAGGGGGCGGTGGATTGGGTGAGGTCTGGGACGGAGAGGGAGCAGACTGAGTCAGGTTTGCCACCTCACTGTCATAAGATGTGAGACTAGAGGCGGTGGAGTCTCCGGCCTGAGGTGAATGCAGGGGTGTATGAGCAGGAAACCCACTTATAAATTGTTCTTTTTGGGGGGGTGGAGGGGGTGGGGGAGGAGGAGGTGGAGGTGGTGGTGGAGGGGGTGGGACCTGCTGTTGGCGGGAGGTCAGGTTGTTGGAGAGCATTGCGCGTTGTGAATATCCTGATATTCCCCTGTCAAAGCTGTTGGCAAACTCTAAAGGGGGTGGGAGGGGGTCTGCGTAGACAAATTCATCATCTGCATCAACTGAGGGGGCAGGGGGAGGAAGAACCATCAGGCCACTTCCTGTGCTCCCAGTAGTGCCCCTTGTCTGCTGAGTAGGAGGCGGAGAGGGAGGTTTGAGAGACAGTATAGTGGCATCACTTTGACTTTCCATCCTGAGAAAAGCGGGCCTCCGAGGCTGCTGAGACTGCTGGGCAGCACTTTCAGCAGCTGCTGCATTAGCAGCTGCCTGCTCTGCCCTCCTCATGTAGCCTTCTCTCTCTTTGTCCCTCTCCCTTTCCCTAGACAGCTCCCTCTCCCTTTCCCTCTCCCTTGATCTCTCCCGCTCCCTTTCCTTATAAGTTGGCTGGTACGGCTGAGACTGATAGTGGTGCGTGTGGACTGTTTTGTCCTCTGAGAAGCGAACTCTTAGCCCCTCACGAGCCCCTCCTCCTTCTCGCTCCCTCTCCCCACCGCCACCTTCCTCGCTCCAAACAGTCCCAACTCCTCTGAGGATTCTGGGTGAGGGTGGCCGGCCGACAGTGGGTGTTGTGGCAGCCAGAGAAGAGGAGGTGACCAGATATGAGCTTGAAGACTGGGAGGTGGATGACACTGGCTGAGAGGTGACAGCAGGTGAAGAAAACACCATGCTCGACATTTGGCGGGTAAAGTGGTGCTCTGCTCCCCTCCTTAACCTGCTGTCATCCCTCAGAGCACGTTCTCTGGCAGCCAAGGCAAGGCCTAGTGGCGATGTGGGGTCAAGAGCCTTTCCTGTTAGAGGGTGAATGAAGGTGGTAGTAGAGGGTGCTGGCTGCCTGCCTGCAGCTGTGTATAAATCCGCAGGCACAGACTTAGGCTGATAGTCCAGGGCAGGTGAAGAGTACTCAGGTAAGCCAAAGGCAGGAGGCATACTGCGGGTATGATGGATGAAAGTATCCCCAGAGAACATGCCCTCATCAATGGACTTGGATGGGCGCAGCCTTGTTGATGAACTTTCAGCCTGTGTGTTAAGCGGTTGCTGTGACACCTGAGTCCTTGTCAGTCCTCCTATTCCATCACTCACTCCTCCAAGACTCACATCCTCCTCAGCAGACATGAACAAGGAGGCACTCTTTCTGCGGGCTTCGTGAAACCGCTCCCTGTCTCGCCGAGCTGCACCAACAATGGCAGCCCCAAACTGGCTGGTGAAGTCCAGGTTATCCTGGGCTCGAATAGAAGGCAAGGATGGAGGTGGGGGTGCTGGGATGGATGGTGGAGCAGGAGGCTGTGGAGCAGGAGTGGAGGGAGGAGGACCGTGTGGTGTTTTAGGTTCGTCTGCCTCCCCTGATGCTGGAACATCGGCCTCCACACTGCTTCCCTGGCTGCTCCGTCCACTGCTGCTGGTTGAAGGGGCCTTGACGATGATGGTGGGAATAGGGATTGAGCTTTTCTCCATGGAACCTTTGCCCCCCAGTGTACCCTGGCCCATGCGCAGGTCCTCTACTTTAGATTGTTTTACCAGTGGACCCTTACCTCGCCGGGCCCCTCCTTTGGGGCCACCTGCTCCAACCCCAGCTGCACTGCGGTCTGCACGCTGGGGTTGACTCTGGGTAGTCTGTTGTTGCTGAGGCATTACAGTGGCTATGCTGGATGGGGGGACGGCAGTGCTGTAGCCTCTCCTAAGACCAGCTGCCTTGGCCCCTGCACCAGCACCTGTGCCAGCTCCAACAGGCTCCCCAGTATAGGCAACCTTCCGCGAAGCAGTCCTGCTTTGAGCAGTGTGGGCAGCTGCATGTGCATACGAGGTTGTGTGGTCCACCACTCCACCACTGGGACCGGTGCTGGGACCGCCAGTCCTCTCCCTGCCTCCATGGGTGAAGTGCATTGCCTGGGAGTAGGGCTGGTAGTGAGCAGAGGTGGATGTGGACTGGGACACAGAGACAGAGGGCTGCTGTGATGTCTTCGTTCTCCAACCAAGTGGCGGAGCAGAGGAGAATGGGGGATCTGGTGGGGCCGTGGTGGGAGGAGGGGGGATGTCATCTGGGCCAGGCACCGACAAACTCCGGGCAAACTTCATGGCTGGAGGATGCAGGAACTGCTTCTCCTCCTCAGGCACTCCTACAAAGAAAAAGAAAAAATAAGGATGAATTGGGGTTTAATGATGAGCAAACAACAAGTAAGATAATAAGAAAAGTTTTTTGGGGGGGCAGGTAAAAAGAAAGAGAGCAAGAGAAGCTGAGGGTAATATATGAGAGTGTCTGTCTAAATCTGCCTGCCCAAGTACCTGCCAGCAAGTCTGTCCTCAAATCTCATGTTTGTTAGTGTATAACTCAGTTAGTGCTACATATTCAACAAGCAAGTAGCAACTAGAAAGCAAGACACAGCAGCATTTGTTATGTTGGTCGCAAGAGAGCACATGAATATTTCTTAGGGAAAGTTAGTAAAGCCTTAGTAAGCAACACACCCAGAAAATAACCCATAAGGAGAAAAAAAAAAGGCACTACTGGTTAATGGCACTACTGTGTGTTAGAAATAGTAGTAGAAGTATAAGACAAACAAACATCTTTTTTCTACAGATATAGTGGCTTGCAAAAGTATTCATACCCCTTGAACTTTTCCATATTTTGTCACATTACAACCACAAACATAAATGTATTTCACTGGAATTTAATGTGAAAGACCAACACAAAGTGGTATACAATTGTGAAGTGGAAAGAAAATTATACATGATTCAAAACATTTTTTACAAATAAAAAACTGAAAAGTGTGGTGTGCTAAAGTATTCAGGCCCCTTTTCTCTGAGTGCAACAATTGCATTCAGAAGTTGCCTGATGACTGCTAATGACTAAAAAGAGTCCACCTGTGTGTAATCTAATCTCAGTACAAATACAGCTGCTCCGTGACGGCCTCAGAGGTTGGTTAAGAGAATATTGGGGAGTAAACAGCATCATGAAGTCCAAAGAACACAGCAGACAGGTCAGGAATAAGGTTGTGGAGAAGTTTAAAGCAGGCTTAGGCTATAAAAAGATTTCCCAAGCTTTGAACATCTCACGGAGCACTATTCAATCCATTATCTGGAAATGGAAAGAGTACGGCACAACTGTAAACCTACCAAGACAAGGCCGTCCACCTAAACTTACAGGCCGAACAAGGAGAGCACTGATCAGAGATGCAGCCAAGAGGCCCATGGTGACTCTGGACGAAATGCAGAGATCCACAGCTCAGGTGGGGGAATCTGTCCACAGGACAACTATTAGTCGTGCACTGCACAAATGTGGTCTTTATGGAAGAGTGGCAAGAAGAAAGCCATTGTTAAAAGAAAACCCTAAAAAGTCCCGTTTGCAGTTTGCCAGAAGCCATGTTGGGGACACAGCAAACATGTGGAACAAGGTGCTTTGGTCAGATGAGACCAAAATTGAACTTTTTGGCCAAAATGCAAAACGCACCATCCCCACTGTCAAATATGGTGGTGGCAGCATCATGCTCTGGGGCTGCTTCTCTTCAGCAGGGACAGGGAAGTTGGTCAGAGTTGATGGGAAGATGGATGGAGCCAAATACAGGGCAATCTTGGAAGAAAACCTGTTGGAGTCTGCAAAAGACTTGAGACTGGGGCGGAGGTTCACCTTCCAGCAGGACAACGACCCTAAACATAAAGCCAGGGCTACAATGGAATGGTTTCAAACCAAACATATTCATGTGTTAGAACGGCCCAGTCAAAGTCCAGACCTAAACCCAATCGAGAATTTGTGGCAAGATCTGAAAACTGCTGTTCGCTCTCCGTCTAATCTGACTGAGCTTGAGCTGCTTTGCAAAGAAGAATGGGCAAAAATTTCAGTCACTAGATGTGCAAAGCTGGTGGAGACATACCCTAAAAGACTTGCAGCTGTAACTGCAGCAAAAGGTGGTTTCACAAAGTATTGACTCAGGGGGGCTCAATACTTTTGCACACCGCACTTTTCAGTTTTTTATTTTAAAAAAAGTTTTGAATCATGTAGAATTTTCTTTCCACTTCACAATTGTAAACTACTTTGTGTTGGTATTTCACATTAAATTCCAGTGAAATATATTTATGTTTGTGGTTGTAATGTGACAAAATATGAAAAAGTTCAAGAGGTATGAATACTTTTACAAGCCACTGTAAAGTGCACAGATTTTTGGGCCACAAGACAGGACGTTTTTGGCTACAGACAAACAGGTCAGCACAGCACAGACCTCTACTGGCCCAGAGGACAGACGGACAGGCGGACAGAGGGGCAGACGGAAAAAAACAGACAACCTCACCGATGGATTTCTGCCGCAGCATACCGTGCTGTGGGCCATGACCTGAGGTGTATTGTCCACGCTCGTAGCCTAAACCCAATCCTGATGACATCACCCCCATCCCGGACTGATCCCCATAGTTTGGCTGAAATGATAAAAATGAAAAGCCTGAGAGAGTCACGAGAAGCAGACATATATTATACTGAATGGATGAGACTAAAAGCTGTGGAACAGACTTAAATATGGTGATTCAGTGTTATACAGCTTCATGCAGATCCGAACAAGTCAAGAATAAAGAAAAACGGCTTTTTGCTTTGTTCATTTTCACTTAAACTCAGTTCTTCACTAGTGTAGCAGTTGTTAGCTTTGCAATATTTTTGTTCTTAAAGATACTTTTTGTAATTGCCCTCTAAAGAATTTGACTAAACTTTCACCACCAGGTGGCAGCATTCTTTTAGTCACTGTTTGTAATATTTTTCAGATAATATGTGCTACTGTTGTCCTCTTTATTTCTCTTTAGCTAATGCCATTTCCTCAAGATGCTTTTCCTTTTAAAGTAAATAGGAATGTGCTCCTAAAGACTTGCCTGACTTGTCTCGCTCCACCAGCGTGTCGTACATGTTGGTGATTCACTAAAGTGCTGGCTGGCCCCACTTTAACTTGAGTTCATATCTCCTCAAAACAATGCATAGATGTTTTGGACATAAACACATAGCACTTGTTTTCACACATTATCTTTATTGCTTTAGTTAATTTAGTAAGGCTTTAAACTATTTTTAAACACAGAAGTTTAAGTACCTTTAAATCCTCTGCATAGAGAACATGCTTTTGTGTCTCTGCAGTTTGCACATTATCATGGTTCGTAGCGTTCGTCTGTTGATAATTTCTTTTTGGTTGGTTCCACCTGTCATTTTGCATCTGTTTTGTCTGTCTTTGCAATTAGTTGTCAGATTTATCTTCCAGTAACAAACGTTCACTGTCACTTCCCACCGTAAACGGTATTTAAAAAATGGGCATGGCTACTATGATGTCATCCAGTCCCACCCTGAGGCCTTGAGATTAGCGTTCTCACCATTGTCAGCTTGGTTTTAAAAAACAAACAAGGAGGAGTGGGTCTGACTAAGAAACCACCTGCTCATCAGCCAATGATTTGTCAATCATAAGTTGTTAGCCAATGAGTATATCTTGGATAAACAGAATTTACTTTTTATTCGATATGACCCAAAACGACTGAGACAATAAACTCATCAGCAAAGTGTTTATGGAAGTCAAGTCAGAAAGCCACTTCTATAGAAGCAGGAGTCTTTTTGCAACTACAGCTATCGCCATCTGGTGGCCTTCAGATAGAATGCATGTTTAAAACACTTTTGTATTTTAATTTTTCCAATGCAGAAGCTATATTCACGTTTTAAACTGTCTATACTTCTGACAGTGGATACTATCAGGATTTTATCAGGATTTTATTCCAGGCTATCTTTGACTGTTATGCAAATCTGCAATGATTCTTTAACGTCTGTTGCATATATTCGACTTAAAACTGGACAACTCACACCAAATTGAATGGAAAAATAGCACAACAGAAACAAGTGTGTATACTTTTCTGTGCAATTCTTTGAAATTACTTCCATCATGTTTTTCTTTGAAATTCTTTGAATTTTATCCCACAATTTTTTTTCCAGCTCATTTTATGGTAGACGTGTAGGCACGTACTGAACACACACATGTTTGTTAATTGCACTTTCCAGTGTGTGAACCTGTTCACCCACATGGCAATAAAACCTTCATTCATTCATTCACATAGAACACTCATAAATCTGCTGCAGCACAATACACACCTCATTGCCATAGAAACTTCTTCCCCTGTCCCTTTTTGGCCCCTGTCCCCGTGTCCCTGGCGCCTCATTGGTGCTGATTGTCTGCTGAGCTGCTGCAAGAATTTCATCTAGTTTATCTGAGAGAAGAAAAAAGGGAGGAAGAGACAGAGAGAGAGAGAGAGAGAGAGAGACAAAGGAACATATGACAATGAAACAGAAAAATGAACAGCAACAAAATGAAGGAAACAATGTGCAGGAAGGGCCACACTTGACAAAGGTGGATGAGAAAGAGAGAAAGAGGCTGAGGAAACATGTGCTGACAGACACGAGGTTTCTTACTCAAAGCCATCTGATAGACTGTCCTCTTCTTCTCTGTAACTTGTGAGGATTCGAATTCTATAAGAAACGCAGGACAAGCTTGGTAAGAGACTGTGTGGTGAGTGCCAAGTCATTTTGGACGGACATAAATACAATGCCTTAAACGGGAGTGCACCGGAGCATACCTGATTTTTTTTTCCAAGGGGTAGCAGCTGGAAGGAGGACAAAAGGAGACTTAAGTTTTGGCAGGCTTGAAAGTGCAGTAGCGTTGTTAATGTGAATACTAATCATATTCCCCAGGGCCCGACAAACTGAGTCACCTCGTCAGGCTTTTCGATCTTTGATGTAAAATAACGTGCATCACACCCACGCTGTAGGACAGCTAATGCATGCACACCCGTGTTATAGTAAATATGCTTTACACATATGCAATATGCTCTACCCAACACATACACACACACACTTCTGGAAGTAGTTTGAAGCCAATTCCCACCTCTCTCCACTGTGAAATGGTTAAGATCCAGTCAGCAGGGGAGTGAGGACAAAGGAGACAAAGAAAAGCAGCATTAGTGGTTAACCAAGTGAACAGGAAGGGGTAAAGTCGAGGAATTAAAGGTGACCCTTTGCATTCGCTGGTGTGAGTGAGTTTGTGTGTGAGGGGGCTCATCTGAACTACTCATACTCAAGCAGTTATATTTCATAATGTGTGCTTTAATGAGCTTGATTAAATAATTAAATGTGATGTGCAATGTTTAAACCAACTGTGAAGGGTTTTTGTGCTTGTTTGTTTTGACTCTTACTCTGCAGAAATCTTTTCATTTTTATTTAAACAAGTGTCCAAACATATTTAAATAAAACCTGTGTGAAATTGCTGTCAGGAAAACAACACTTGGTGGACTGAAGCGCACCGCAAGATCACTTCAGTTTTAATGTCCTTGTTATCTTGCAGCATGACTTCTAGCTGAACTGGGACACTGCACCAATGACAGGGGTGAGATAGTTTAATAAGCGTCACAGCTAAATGAATTCTAATGCATTAGAATAAGCATATGGCAGCGGCTGACATGGCTTCATCACACATTGTGCTCCTCTCACCTTGATTTAGTAGAGGAGGCACAAGCAACGAGATTCAAATGCAAATTGAGAAACCGGATCTCAAGAAACTTTGGATATTTATTTATAAATGCACTTTATATTGGGTAAGACTTTAGATTAAAAGAGATTAGATTTACATGCTAAGTATAGCCCAGATGTATTGTACTATTAGGGGAGTGGTACAGCTTATGTGGGAGACTTCTGTAACACCAAAGATGGCTGTTGTCCCACCCCTGCCCCCAAAAGAACCAATCAGCAGCAGAACCAGCAATCAGTTGAGCCAGTGATGCTACACTGCCATTGTCATTATCGTTATGGATATTTCCCATCATTCCAGAGTGGAAAGACTTTCTTCTAGGACTTCTTCTTGGAATACCCTGACTGGACAGATATGATCATATGATAACAGTTCATACTGCCTGAGAGATTATTATTATCAATATTATCTGAGCATGTGTTTGTTCACACATGCTCAGATAATATTGATACAGACCCCTTGTTATGAATTGTTAAAAATATATAAAATACAGTAGCCACAAATAATGTAATGGAGGGTTTGCTTCTAATTTTCTTAAGCCTAGTTTGACTTTTGATGCAGAAACTTCTTGCTATTACAGGCACACACATATACAGATTCATTTTGATTCCTTAGCATAAAGATGAGGATCAGTGTTGAGAATTGCAAACCAGCAACATGGCTCATTCTGCTTTTAACTCAAAGTAATGACCACTTTTTTTCTTGCAAAACGGATCAAAATTAAAGCTACTTTCAGCTGTTCCCTTATTCACAAAGGGTCACCACAACGGATAGCTCCATGTGTTTGATTTGACAGATTTTGTGCTGCGTGCCCTTCCTGATGCAACTCAAAAGACATTTGTGTCTCCTTTAGGGATCAAACTGGAGAGCTTTCACTCGTTAGGTGAATGTGTAAACAACTACAGGACACTACAGAGTCACTAAATAGGATCAATATTAATGTGGCTATTAATTGTTTGTGTACAACACCTTTGTTACTTGGAGTAAAAGTATCAGATCATACA
Source organism: Archocentrus centrarchus (assembly GCF_007364275.1). Taxonomy (NCBI): domain Eukaryota; kingdom Metazoa; phylum Chordata; class Actinopteri; order Cichliformes; family Cichlidae; genus Archocentrus; species Archocentrus centrarchus. The sequence goes on along the minus strand of NC_044353.1, from coordinate 29,469,988 downwards.
TACAGTGTTACTGGTAAGATTATGGAGTCTATAGTGAGCGCTAGGGCAGCAGGAAAGTGGGTTAAGGGGTTCAGGAAACCAGTACCTGTGTGTCAGACTGGGTGCTCATGCTTTGCACTGGTCAGGTGAGATGACACCACAGAAACAGGGCAGGTGAGGGGGAGGATATGGGGGAGGGATGAAGCAAAAGGCTAAGCTCTACACTCAGATTCAACTTCAGTATGACCCTGACTTGGACATGACTCATTGTAGCTGCTGTAGTTTACAGGGTTGGGCAGGTGTCCATCATTGTTTCTAGTTTTGGATTTATCCACTCACTTTGGTGTCTGTTTGAGTAGCTCTTTGTTACACAAAGAGAGGGACTGTGGGAATTCAGCCCATCAAAAAGCCAGCAGTACACACATTGTATGATTTGGCAGATTTTTTTTTACACCGGATGCTCTTCCTGATGCAATCCCAAAGGGATTTGTGTCTCCTCCTGAGATCAAACCAGGGACCTTTTGCTTGTGTAAACCAATGCACTATGGATCCACACCAAACATAAATAAGCCTGCATATTTTTTGACACTGCCCCCCGGAGAGTGTATGCAATGGTATGAGGTAGAAGTGGGTCTGTAGAGCTGTGTGGAGCACCTGTAGGGTAACAATGAACTATCACACATGGAGATCAAGAGTGAATAAATTGATCTGAGACTACCTAACAAAGCCTAGCTGATTCTTCTATAGCAGCTTCTTATGTCATCAGTTCTCATATATTATTAGCCACTCACTGGGCATGCTCAGAACCAGAGTGTTTTAAGTGCTTGGAAGATATAACCCAATCACCACTAAAATACTGGCCAGCATTCTGATCAGCAAATGGGGGCGTTGACCCTCGTCATGCACTCTCCTCCCACTATTTTGCCTCAAATAGAGATGGCATGGCCACACATAATGCAGTTACCATAGCAACAAACCTGGAACAAAGTTTTTTCTTTTTTTTTTTCTTCTCAAAAATTACTCATCTCAATAATTTTATCCTTGGTGTGATTTTCTTCCAAATCAATAACAGACATTTTCAACAAAAAGATGACAACAAAAAAAATAAACGGAGGGGATGTTTTGCAACTTTCTCACAGATGTATTAAGACCAGATGCCTCGCTATGATGCATGTGGCACCTGGAAACTCTATTCAGGTGATGCCCAATACTCTTGCAGTTTCAGTGTTACCTTGGTAACAAAAATTTGCTGAGTGTCAGCGTGAGTGCGAGCAGGGGGGGCTGGCAGACTGCTCTGTGTGCACTGGGGTTAAGTGGGCAGGGCCAGGGAGCAGTAGGGGGTGCAGGGGGTAAGAGGTAAGAGAAGCGGGCAGTGAGAGACGGATCACAGGGTAGATGGTGACACTTTTTTTCTTTTTTTTTTGGGGTGGGGTTACCTGTAGTGGGGGTGCTGGAAGTGACAGTGTGGAACCTCTGAAAGAACAGTGAAATGCATTGAGACCGTCATCCACGGCGGCAGCCAATCTTCTTTCTTGTTTCTGTCAGTGAATAACTGCACTTTCTCCTCACTACTGTCTTGCCATCTAAATTTAGCCCTTGCTCAACTTCCCTTCACACTTTCAGCATCTTTAACAACCCCCAACTCTGGTTTCACACTGTTTCTATCATTCAACACCACCTCAATCTGTTTCTACCCAGCAAAGCACCCTGCTTTTTTGTCTACATCTCCCTAGTTCTCTTTATTTGTTGCAATTCATCCCTTTACAAACATGTTGAATTTAAACTTGTTTCTTACCCATCTCCTCCAATTCTGAAGTCATTGATTTGGACCGCAGGGCAATAGCTGGAGTGCTCAGCCTTTTACTCTGCTGGGGAACTGGAGGAGAGTGAAAAGGAAGCGGTGGTCAGTCAAGCTGTTAAAGAACAAGGTTCAGTTAACACCAGAAATCATCAACAGCAGCAACCTCCCCCCAATGTGTTCTCATCCCATATAATTCTGCTGGCATCACTGAGATATCCAAAAGACGTCCTTTGGCACTGGTTTTGATGGTTGAGTGCCAATTTAGCACATGATTTAGAACTGCACAGGAAACATGCACACATCAAACACTTTCACAGAGGGTTTTAAGTTGAGATGACAGTTTCTGTCTATTCAGGTAATGGTGGTTTGTGCTGCATCATAGTTTTTCAAGCATTCGTGGAGTGTCTGGTACGGCTGGTTGATTAGTCAAATTTTAATCTCAATTATGGCTTTGACTTCCTACAATTATGAAAACAAAATAATCTTTAAAAAAATATATATATTAACATCACTATAAGGGAAGCAAAACTTGTAGGGTTTTGTAGTGGAACCTGTGAAGAATTATAAGTTGCCTGCAGCTGCCTTTGTCTCCAAGTCACTTAGGGTCTGTCAGGGTTCGCTGTCCATAATTTAAAATCTGCAGAAGTGGCATCTCTCCTTTTGGTTGTGGGCCACATAAAAAGCTACCAAGAGTTTCCTTAGAAAGTGTGATGAAGTCCACATTTGGAGGCTGGCGTGGGGTTGATAAAGTCACTCATAAGACTTTGTTTATGCCCTGTTTGTGAGCCTTGTGTTTTGCTCACTTTGCACTTGCTTTTTACATTTGCTTTCACTTGGTGGTTGATTTGGGCACCTAAAACGTCTCAGGTTGGTTAGACATTAACACCATTAACCCTGCACACTGACAAAGGATGGCTGCACAGTGTGTTTAAAGCTGCAAGCGCTGGAAGTGAGAGATACATCTATTATGATAGCCCTGTGTGCCACAGCACCAACAGCAAAGGAAATCTCGTGGATATCTATAGGTCATCTGTAAGTGTCAACTTGTGGCATTTTGTCAGAGCCATAATTTGACACCCTGGTAATGAAAACGGGATGCATCCCTGGAAGCAGAAAGCAGATTCTTACTTTTCTTCCTTGAACCCTCCTCCATGTCAGGGTTGCGGGTTACCATTACAACCTTGACCATGAGGCTGTTACCACCTTGCCGGATCATGTTGACGACCTGCCGGTGACCAACCTTCACCACGTTCTGACCGTTGACCTGGGACACAGCACAGGTGTAGATATTCTTTACCTGTCTTTACCTTTCCTCTACAGTATATCAATAAACCAGATGGTTGACAGGGTAAAGCAGTTACTTATAGTTTACAGTTTCTGGACATCACTGTTTATAAAAGAAAAAAAAAAAACTCTTCCAGTTTGTTTTGCATATAAACTATATTTCACTTGAACCCTGGAGCACTAACATGGGTTTGGTAATACTATCACTCTCACTTTCACGTGGGTAAATCCCCTGCCGTTCGTGTTCTAGAGTTAAAGCAGACCTAATATGCATTTCATTTGATGCTCACATTAAACATGGCCAGAGTTTCAGATAATCACATCAGCACATGTACTTGTGATCCAAAGCTCTAAAGACTTTGTTTCAAACTTTCTTGTTACTCGATTCTGTGTGATGTCATTGAGAGCAGATATCCCTAATATGGCCATTTTAGGCAGAAAACTCTGGCTGTAAGCACAGAAGCCCGCCCACCTGCTTCAAAGCGTTTGTTTGTGAGGCGCAGCCAATCAGAAGAAAGTTGGCTTAAAGGAAGAGGAAAAACTGAGGGGCTGCACCAAAGCGTAGTAAAAAATAAATAATGCTCTTCCAAAGCTACTTGTACAAGAATAAAAATACAAATCCAGAAATGGCCATAAGCAGTCAACTATAATATATCTTTTTATTCATACATACACTTTGCAAAGCTTTTATGTCTCTGTCCAGATTGCTTTTGTTCATCTGACTATTTTGATGGGGATTCAGACACAAATCTAACATTTTTAAACACATTTTCTTATTTTGGAAATCAAATATATAAACTGTGTGCACTCCCATTTATTTTCTAGATCTAAATGGAAGCTTGTACATTCTTCTAAATTCACCCACATAATGCACTGGTAAATCATGGCACGGCAGTACCTCTATCAGGAAATCCCCCATCCTGAGACCGGCTCTCCAGGCCACACCTCCCTCATCCACTGACTCCAGGTACTGCAGGGCAGGGAAGGCCGGGGTGGGAGTAAACTCTTCGATAGGGGTCTGAGCTGCAGATGGCATGATAATATGAGAATGCATTAGCATTGCATGTGATAATGTACTGTATGTTCAATATGATTAAATCAGCTTTACAGAAATCAGTGAGTGTGCTCATATTAAATGTCTTACCTTTTGCCCCTCTTAGGACAAAGCCAAAACCCTCGCTATCTTTTTTCTGCAGAAGCACTGTCTTCTCCTTGATTATATAGTCACTAGCAGAGAGGAGACAGAAGAGAACAAAGATCAGACATGTTATACATCATGATTATGTTTGGAAAGGCATGTTTTAATAAATCACATCAGCTTTTTCCCAGCTACAGAGGATAACGGAGGGTTAACGTTGTAGTAGATCTGGAAAAGGTCTGATTTGACTGGCATTTTATGTACTCTGAAATATGTTGCTGTTGAGAACATTACAGATCAAATGTAAAAACTTATTGATTTTCAAAGCAAGGTCCAGTCCAAAATTTCTCAATATTAGCCAAACTTTAACCACCAATAAACTGTAACATATGCCATGATCACTAAAGCATAGTGATGATGACTTAAAACCATGTTTTGCTGCGCTTCACTTTCCTGTATGTTTTTGACAGCAAGCATGGAGCCAGTTTTTACCAGAACTTCAGTCAGAGATGCTATATACAGTTCGATGGCACTGCTTGTTGCCTCAGCAACAGCTAGAACTGGACGCAGGGAAACTTGGGTAGGTCCACACCAGAGCCAAGCTATGTAATGGTAAACTATTAGTCACTGACAGCAGAGAACAGGCACTGCCTGCTCACAGGTATATAGCATAGTGCACTTTCTGTTCTGTGCTGTGGCACAGATGGAGAATAAGCAACTTGGGGCGTGATATAAGTATATTTACTAATGTACAAATATAATGGCATTTCCTTTACACTTGTTTTTTCATATCATATATACATATATATTCATTTATATAGTTATGGTTACAGACACTCTCAGTACCTCCATGCACTGCCAAAGACAACATACAAAAAACAAAGTTATAGTTGAAGCTAACTGATAACTTTAAGGCCAGCCTATTGATAGCCTCACGACTTAATTGGCTTTGGGGACACTAATTTACAAAATTAATATAACATTGTATTCAATGAAAGCATGAACTCATCAGGAAAGAGCCATGGACAGTTTTCCACTAGACATCTATGCAGTCTGACTTCTGTTAGCAACCAGAGGAGTGGCCCCCTGCTGGTTATTAGAAAGAATGCAGGTTTACAGAACTGCCACGTTGTGTCCGTCTGAATGTGAATATACAGCGCGCATAAATAAAATCCATCCATCAGTCCTTCTTATCTGGATGAGAGGTAGGGTACACCCTGGAGACAGGTAACCAGTCCATCATAGGGTTGATACAGAGAAACGTCCAAAGAAAAAGAGAAGCACCAATTAACCAAACAGCAAGAGAAAATCTACACAAACACAAGGAAAGAAAACGTCACACAGAAAGGTCCCAGATGACCAGCAAGTTCAAAGCCAAAGCCTCCTGGTGTGCGATGACAGGGCACCACCACGCTGACTTCTACATAAAATGATTTTTATTCACATCATTGCACTTCAGTGTTTATCATACATATTTGTGATGACAAAGACAATATGATATATATATATATATATATATATATATATATATATATATATATATATATATATATATACACACTACTTTACATTTTTCTGTGAGACACTTTTTTCTTCTGATCCCTTCTGGATATTAAAACTGTAAGTTCTTTTTCGTAATGGTTTAAGCAGACAATCTGACCACTTCCTCCATCACTGAACACAATGGTTCAAGACATGAAGGGCAGGCAAACTTTAGATAGTACAAAGAGGCTTTTGTTGTCCTCCTAGCATGAGAAATCAGGCATTATTTGGGTAGTTTTGGTCCAGTTGAATCCAAGGACCAACACCACCTCTGAGGTATCTGGGGCTTGTTATTATGAATGAAAAGGCCATACAAACGGTCATTCAGTCAGTTAGTGAGTCATATAAATGGCATATATATATATATATATAAAATGTCGTTTCAGCTGTAACATACTGTAACCACTTGCTGATAATCCCATCGTGCACCAAAATAGTCCCAGCCCACTCCATCTGTTCATCCCGCTGTCTTTCTCTCTTCACTGGCTTTTTCCTCATTTTACATTTTTCCATCCTGATGGCCTTTCCATACAGCTCTCAATATTGGCTTCCTGCCCTTGTTCTCCAAACTTCTAATCATACAGTAACTTTTTTTTTCTAATCACATTTCCCCCTCTTGATCTCTTTCTCTCAGTCTATTGAGTGCATGGTGCTCTACAAGTGAGAGCCTCTCTATCTGTGCCAAGGCTGTGTCTCTTTGTTATCCTCATCCGTTTCTGTCCATTTCTGCTACCCAGCCCAAATCTCAAATGAAGGACCAAGTTAATGACTTTACACACAGTACACTGTGCATAATAGCATAATTACACAAAAATTAAGGTAGGAATGAGCAGTAGCAAAAATCTGGAGTCATTCAGAGAATTAAGCAGCGGCTATTTCCCACAAAATATAAAGAATCAGAATGGTTAAATGCAGACAGACATCAGATTTGCCCTGTCCCAACATGCAGCACAAGCAACAAGTCACTGGCTTATGTGCAATTAACAAACAGAAAGCCTAACCACAAGCAAAAATCATATTTTTTAGCATGTTTTACCACTGAAAAGGTTTAGTTTGTTGACCACTATAGTCAAAAGATGATTGTTATTCCATCTGCAGTTATTTATATTTAGCGGTATGGCTCTGTTCTATAAAGGCAGCAGCAGAACTAGAGAACAGAAGAGAGCAGGCATTGATGACAACAGATATGACAGTGATTAAATTAGAAACAGCATGAAAAGGAGCAGCTGGGCTTAAGATGGGTTGTAAAGTGGCTTGCAGACACTGAAGCAGCTCAAATAGAGCATCTTTTATGCAGTGGGCCAATCAGCTGTGTGCAAAGGTCAGTTGATCCATCAGGTGGGGTTCTGGCTCAGTGTGACTCAGCTCAGCAGTAAAATAGATGACTGATCATAATCTTTTCATAGATTTATGCAACTTTTAGAAGAGGGGCAACACTAGAAAAAAAAAGGAACTGTTACATCCATCACTGGTGTAATTAATACGCTCTGATGTAATCAGACTGTAACCACACTTTTTTTTTTTTTTGTTATTAAAAACAAATGGTGTTTTATAAATGCCCCAGCCCAGAGCTATTAATCAATCAGCATCTGGTAAGATGAAGAAAGGTGATAAGAAAAAAACAGCAGAAAAATCTGAAACCTGCTGGAGTAAAAGTTTGAAAACCAAAGATTTTTTTTTTAATTAAGAGTTTTTCACTGAAAGACAAATCTGATCAAAACTGTGAGATGTAGCTATTTATCTTGTACTCACTCAGTTTATCTGTGTGTGAGTGTGTGTGAGGCTGCATCCCATCCAAACAGCTCAGGACTCCAACTCTAGGCTGTCTTCAACGATGACATCAACTTAAGTGACAAACAACAAAGCGAGGAAGTCTTGAGTAGCTTCCTGGAAGCTTCTGCCGTGAGCTGGTCAGATGGTTAACAGACCGTTCCTGCAATCATCTTCTACGTATAAAGTAAGGGAGTTTTATAAGATGTGGTCTGTAGTCAAATAATCATCAGTTACTAATAGATAAGGAAATTTGGTGCAGTGTCTCAATCACAAAAGCCCGCCATAAACACTTTTTGTTTGCAGCCTGATCATATTAGAGTATCACAGAAAAACTCAAAAATCTTAACAACATTTCCAAGGTGTCTGCAGTTAGCTTGTTAAACTTGTAAGTGGGTTTAATTAAATGCAACACTGTTTTTTTCCCTCTTTTTTTAGGTTTCTGGAGATCACTTTGTTCTCAAGTTGACACCTGAACATAACACAAGTTTCAGTCTGTGAGGTTCTGCTATCCTATTTAATGAGGAAGAAGAGGTTCAGACCCTCTGGTGCACCTCTGTGCACTGCATCATGCAGAGGATCCAGACACTGACCTGGGACACAGTGTTGTCATCAGAAAGCGATTGAGCTGGACAATGCAGCACAGTGTACAGAGTGTCTCATGCTGCATAGGTAGGAAGCCAAGGCATTAAACAGGTTTGGCCAAGCAGGCTTCCATAGAGGTGTCAGAAAGAAGCTGGAACTTGTAATGCATGCTGCATCCTTAAAACTCCCTCACCATGCGCTGTTTCCTTTCTGTCGACAGTCTCCCTCTTTCTATCTCCCTCACACACAGGCACATGCACGCACACACACTGGTAAACATACAGAAACACTCCACACAGCAAACAGGACACAAGAACATATACAATCAACCAGCCAGCACGGGGGGGGGGGGGGGGGGGGGGGGGATTTGCCTTCCATACCTTTTTTTTTGTCTTAGATGGACAACAGCAATTATGCCATCCATCCATCCAGAGCGCACACACATACACACACATACAAACACACAGACATTGGCATGCATGCACACAAACAAACATGCCATCAATCTGCACATCAGTAAAAGCAGCAAGCGTCACTTCTCCTGGTGCAGCATTGCAAGAAAACAGTTCTTCAGAGAGCAATTCAAAGCAGAGAGAAAGAAAATGACACACACCACACACAGACACACACACACACACACATGTTCATACAGCAAAACACAGAACGACTGCACTGCTCATACACCAGGCTGTGCAGCAGCAGCACTCGTCCGTCTTCACACACATACATTAGACACACACACACTCACATCTGTCTGCAGGCATGCTTTGTAACATCTGTCAGTCTATCTAATCGATCCTGCCCTGCCATCCATGATGTCCACATGCATGCATCCCTCCCTCTGCCCCCCCATCTCCCCCCCCGGCAACTGGAGGAAGAGGAAAGAGAGGCAGGAAACAGAGGGTAGGGGGGTATAAAAAGCCATGGCAGGTACCTGTAAATGAACCAGACGCTCCTATTCACAGGGCCGAGCGATGGCCAGGAAGAAGAGAGGGAGAGGGAGAGGGAGAGATCCTCCTCGCCGCATGCCCCCATCGCCATTTCCTCCCCTCCCTCTCCTCCTCCTCCTTCTCCTGCTCCTTCTCCTTCTCGTCTTCCAGCGAGACAGTAGAGAGCGCGAGCCGCGAGAGAGGAGGAGGAGGAGAGGAGGAGGAAGAGGAGGAGAGAGAAATGGAAGAAGGGAAAGGGAGAGGGAGAGGGCCGAGCACTCCCAGCCCCTTCATACTTAAGACAGAGAGAGAGGAGGAATGGGAGAGAGAGTGAGGGATGGAGATGGTTAGCTGTGACTGCGACACAGAGCAAGAGAGAGAGAGAGAGAGAGAGAGAGTAGAGAAGGAGGGGGGAGAGGAAGGAGAATAAGGTGGCTTAAAAAGAGAGAGAGTGAGAGAGAGAGAAAATAAATGAGGTAATTTAGAGAGAGAGCATAAGAGAGAGGTGATCGGGTTTCTTCACGGGGGGGGGCTTCATGTACAAACACACACATACAGTCCGGGCATGGTAGCATTCATGCAATTAACTCACACACGGCCCCAAATCCACATACACACATTCTATCCTACTCCTCCCCTTCATGCACTTCCCCTCATGCCTCCACTTCCTATAGTTTATATGTATAGTATTCACTCTGCCTATTTATCACTGTCATGATTTCCCATTCATAAAAATGGATGTGACTCTGATAAGTCTGCTATCGAGGGAATGACAGAGGCCTCTCACATTACTGACAAGGTATTACCATCATTCAACACAATGCAAAAAGATATGCCAAATTTCATTATCTAATCTTACACAATAAAAAAAATGTAAAGAATCTAATTGGCTCATGTTTATATAAAAATAAATCTTTGTGCAGATTGTCCCGGAGCCTCTTCTGCTGTCCTCCTACTGTTATTGACCCTGTGTGCCTTTAAATCACACTTAACTAACCTCACCCCCCCCTTTCCCCCTTCTTCTTTTCTTTGCAGCCCCTAACATGAACACACACACACACACACACACACACACACACACACACACACACACACACACACACACACACAGTTTCTGTAAATAAAGAGTGAATGAGAGGGTCTTATAAACGGGGGAGGGTGGGCATCGATGCAGACAGGAAGAGGAGAGAGGACAGAGAAACAGCTGGTGGATGAGTGGCGGAAGGAGGAAGAGGAAGAGGAGGAGGGTGTGTGTGTGTCTGTTTGTGTGTGTGAGAGAGAGAGAGAGAGAAATACAGATTCTCCCAAATAGGCACTCACATCATCTCTTAGTCAGAGGCTCCATCCACGTATGTCGTAGTTGTTCTCTGTCGTCTTACCCTCCCTCCCTCCTTCTCTCTCTACGTCTGCTCTCTCTTTCTCTTTCATCCTCTTGCCTCCCTCCTGCATCCAAGGACGATCACAGCTCTTGTCCTCTCTTTTCTCACATCCCTGTTTATTTGTTTCTCTCCCTGCATGTCAGGCCATACCACTGTGATTTTGTGTGTATAGCATGTGAGTCCCTGCATGTGTGATGAGAGAGAGAAAGGGAGAGAGAGAAAGAGAGAGGGAGAGGGAGAGGGAGAGGTGGGGCAGGAAGCAAATGTTGACAGAAGGTCCACATGATCATGTGTTTATGTTTTTCTGCATGTCAGGCTGTTGTTCTTTTGCACGTGTGTGTGTGTGTGTGTGTGTGTGTGTGTGTGTGTGTGTGTGTGTGTGTGTGTGTGTGTGTGTGTGTGTGTGTGTGTGTGTGTGTGTGTGTGTGCATCCACAACAACGCATGTTCTGAACGAGACACAACAAACCGCCACAAGAGCATCTGACGAGATGTTCTGCAGCTCCCCTCCAAACTCTGTGCCCCGCTTGTCCTTATTTGACCCACTGTTGGCCCGAAAAACGGTCTCATGTGGGCTGGCAGAGGAGCAGCCGCATGTACAGATTGTGTGCAGTTGCTCAGTGCATCTGTGATAATGACACCGAGAGCTAATGATCTGTCAGTTCAGCTTTCATCTCTTTTACTGAGAGCCGAAGTGTATGAGGGTTTTAATGTTAGTTTAAAGTTAAGCATGTAGCAAAAGCAGCGTAAATACAGTAGCAGAGGCAGGAAATCCCTCCAAAACAAAGTGCTTTAAAACAATAAACAAGTTGCTCCATGCACGTGAATTTATAAGCAGATTCAGATATGTGTAATCCATTCTCGCTTTGAGGAAATCCTTTTGAAATAAAGGGTAGACTGAACAAGCTCAACTTGCTCTTCTTGCGTGTCGTTTCTTACAGACTAAGGGTTGAGTGTCTAGGGCTAGAGGGACACCTGGATCTCAATTATATTGTGATATTTTCTTAAGAACATCAACACAATGACTCCCAGTTGTTCTTCTTATCTAAATATCTAAAAAAATATTCAATCAAACGAACACGAGAAACTCTTTTTTTTTTTTAACATCACTGACATGTTGTCATTAATTTTGTTATAGAACCACTAAAAGTTTCTTTAAGTTGCCTATGTGCTGTCTAATTGGAGAATATGATTACCAGTGCAGAACAGTTTGTAGTATGAATGCTGGTGACGGGTGGGTGCACTAGCAGAAATTCCAGGCTCTGTAATCCTCTGATATATTTACCACCCCTCGTGTGTCAGTCAGCAGTGTCTTTTGCTCCCAGTAGTAATCGCTTCAATCCCTCACCTCAGAGTTGAGAATAATTTATTATTTGTTTCTTGTTTTCTTTTGCCGGTTGTTGGTAAAAGTTCCTGAATTTCAGAGCCCCTCGACACTCTCTGGCTGCTGCTAGTCCCTCCCTGTTTGCATGCTTCTTTAATTAAATCGGACGCAGCTCATTACAGAGCAGCAATAACTCTGCTGAAAATATTTGTAGTGTGATAATGATAGCGTTCAAATGTTCAAACATTTCTCTTTTTGACAGTGCTGAATTTGAAGATCTTTTTACCAAAGTCAGCGAAAACAAAGAAAGATAAAAGAATGGATGTGGAATTATTTACGGGAAATTATTAAGATGGCACAGTTTGACCCGTGCTGCACAAGTCAGGCTTCAAAATTTATCCAGCTGTCAACAAGAGAAGTGGATGAGATGGACAAAGATATGTGTGTGTGTGAGATAAGCCACTATGATGACAATATGAGGCATTAAAAAAAACAACAGAGCAAGACCTGATCTTGCTTCTTAATTTGCAACAACACCTTCAGACAGTCCTGTCCACTGGACAAATCCTACCCAACAGAGTGAGGCCAAAATAGGGGCTGGGCTAATAACCTACTTCTCCTACTTTCTGTTGAGCATGAGCGTCAACCATGAGCTGTACAAGAGCAGGGCTTCACCAAAAAAAAAAAAAAATCATCCATCCTCTGAGTGTGTTATCTGAGCTTATTTTTTCTGTTTTATAGCCTAGTTAATTATCAATACATTCTGGCTCATTTTGGCTAAAAAGTAAATATCAGCATCACAAAGAAGATTCACTCTTGTCTTGTCATTCCAATCAGGGTGAAGAAACTTAAAGCAGGGCAAAGGGCAAACTTCTTCCTGCTCACACCTCCTGCTGTTTCCACAAAAACACAGTTCATGTCTCTTGCCACCTATTTGTAAACACAAAATGCCTTTCTTCCTTCGTCCAAGCTCTTCATTCCCCTCGCTAACCCCTCCGCTCCCTTTTGAGTGCCCTTCACTGTCTGACCTCCAGATGGAGGCACCACAGGGAGGAGAGGGTGATAGAAAGAAAATTAAAAAGTACAGGGGGGTTAGCAATGCAGTGATAAATAGAAAGTGAGGGAGGGATGCAGAGATGGTCAGGAGATGTGGCCAAATATAGAGGGATAAAAGGAGGAATAGGTGCGATATTACATGTAGTGATAAAGGCTGTGAAAGTGGGCCCGTGTGAGGGCGGCTCTGAGTCAGCCATGCCTGCCAGCCTGCCTGGTCAAACCAGCATCTCTGCTACAACGGTGCCTTTAATTATCCATGATGTGTGTGCTATAGAGTGTGTGTACAAACATATGTGTTTGAGTTTGCATTTCTGAGTGTGTCGCTTCCATGAAATGTCACTGTTGATGAAAAGCCTGTTAATAATAAATGATAGTGTGGGTATGAGAGAGAAGCACAGTTAGAGCAAATGCAGGCCTTTTGGTTAAAGTTGAGGAATCAAGACAAATAATGATATGTAGCAGCATGATAGAAGAGGCATGGTTTCACATAAATAAGAATTAATCTGATTGATAGTAGATTTATTTATATATAAATAAATCTGTCTTTGCTCAGTCGGAGTTCTGGACACTGAAACTGCCTCAGACCCACTTGCTGTGACGCTATAAAAGAAGGCACTAAAGTGAATGACATCATATTAAGATTAATTATTGGGAAGAAGTCAGTACCAGACTTGTGTATCCAGAGAGGATGTTGAAAAGGCTGAGTATTAAACAAGTGCCCTCAGGGGCTAAAAAAAAAAAGAAACCTAATATCAAAAACTGCAGTTCCTCTGATGGCCACTTGAGGGTGGCTCCAAAAGTGAGTTAGTACCCATAGAGCAAAATGCTTAAAATGCTCAAAATTACAGCAGAAATAAACATGTGTGGCAAAGCATACCAAAGATATTTGTGTCCAGTTTTGATAAATTTTATTAACCTGTTACTTAGCCCTAATTAGCAGGTATCTGTGTGGATCCATACACTGCAGCCTGCTAACCAAGCTTCCTAGCATCCTCTCGTTTAAATATGGCCACTTCTGGGTCCAAAAACAACAAAAGGCTAAAGCTGAATCTTTAAAATGTCCATAAACCAATTGGTGACATCACAGTAGCTATGTCCATATTTTATATGCAGTCTCCATGTATGTGCAAAGTAGCCACAGTTTCTCTATCAGATGTTTGGTTCCTAAAAAAAAACCAAGGTGATGACAAATGTAAAGTTTTGTTAAAAATCTGTGAAGTTGCCCTTTAAGAATGAACACTGTGTAAGAACGGATGCTGATTAGGTCACAGTGGGCGGATGACTAACTCTATTAACACAAAAAAGTACAATAATCTTCTGTCAAAAGTTAAAGATCTCAGCTGGTGTTGTGGGATTATTTGCGGCTGGTCGCACAGCACAGTAATGCATATGCATTACTTCAGCTTACGTGGTCATCGGGGGCAGTAATGATTATCTGGTGATTTCATAACTCCGGTCAACAAAAAATACATTTCAGATGTATTAGTCACCAAAGTGCTCTAAAAGCACCAACAAGTTCACCCACCCTAAAATCTGCAACCCAGCAAAGCAGGTCTTTGGAGCCAAAAAGCAGACACAAAAAAGATAAAGCTTACTCTAAAACCCTGATATGGCACAAATTTACCTCTCCGCACAGGTTAAATTCAGCAAAACCTGCTAGTCAAAACATAACTGGTACACCTCTGCCTGGAGGATGACTTCAGCAGCAGCAGCAGGCAGATCAGCTTCTATACTGGAGGCAGCGAACCGTCACACATCGTCATCTTGCTGCATGAATCACTCACAACACATCACATCATCAAAGTATCGCTGGAACTTATGAATCATCTGGGTAGATGGATACAGTATGTTACGATACAAACAAATCCCCTGCCAACATGTGCTGTATGTCTAAACAGTGAAGCAGCAGCGTCATAATGAAAAGGCTGTCAGCTCTCAGTGCCCCCCCAGGAGGACTGACGAGGCACATCATGCTCTTTAGCAAAGTACATAACCCCTCATTTCCTGAGCTGCTCAGAGGGCAGCGGTAGAAAACAGTGGTAGTCATGTTTAAACCTTTATTTATCCACAATGGGACATTTTCTTGCATCACTCTGGTCACACTTAACAATCAGCTGGAGCATCTAAACGCCTCTTTTGTCAATCCAAGTGCCCCAAAGTGCTTTTGTGTTCAGCTCAGATGCCCCTCTGTTGGGTAAGGTACCGCTCTGGTGTGACCTCACCGTAAAGGAACCCTGTGAGTGGCTAGGGGGCGTTTGTCTATGCCCCTGCTGCTTAATGAATCTGTGCCGACCACTGTGTCTTTTGATGAAACTGGCAGCTGCTCAGTTCAGTTTTCAGTACATGCAAGGCAGCTCTTACCTGGGAGCGTCAAAGCTGTCGTAGGATCCCACAGTGTAATGGCGGAACAGCCTTTTGGCACGCTCTCCACGGCTCTCTGAAACATCAAATCACATGGACATCAGTACAGTGTGACCTATAATTACATACATTTGTTTTATTATATACATAACTGCTAATACTATAATAATCTGGAGCCATTTCTCTGTCTTTTGTCCCCAAGTCACCTGTAAAATACAATGAATATGCACATTAATCATGGAATAATGATTAATTGACTGGTGTAAAAGCAATTGTATTGATGAGTTTAATGAGTAGGTTTAAAAACAATTTAAAGGGTACCTATTGTGCCTTTTCCCAGCTCCATATTTTTTTTTTATTCTTACTTTACTGGAGTAGCTTTCCATGGTTCTTAGTTCAAAATAATCCTTATTTATCTTATACTGGGCTAGGGCTAGGGCTGTGGTAACCATAGTAAGCATTTCCCCTCCCATTAACATTACATAAAGGCAAGAAACGCAGAGCAGTCTGAAGTGTGAGATTTTGGCTCACAGGGATTATTTATGCATATACTGACCTCATTATTTAAAACTTTGGCCATGCTGGCCATGTAATATGAGCATCTACCAGTATAACATACAATGATCAGGCATAACATGAATAACACTGATTATCTCTTCATCACAGCACCTATTAGTGGGTGGGATATATTAGGAAGCAGGTGAGCATTTTGTCCTCAAAGTTGATGTTAGAAGCAGGAAAAATGGGCAAATGTAAGGATTTCAGTGAGTTTGACAAGGGCCACATTGTGATGGCTAGATGACTGGGTTAGAGCATCTCCAACAGCAGCGGTTGTGGGGTGTTCCCAAGCTGCAGTGGTATCAAAAGCAGTTCCAAGGAAGGAACAGCGGTAAACCATGGACAGGATCATGGGTGGTCAAGGCTCACTGATGCACGTGGGGAGCAAAGGCTGGCCCATGTGGTCCGATCCAACAGACAAGTTACTGAAGCTCAAAATGCAGAAAAAGTTCATGCTGGTTATGATAGAAAGGTGTCACGCTACACAGTGCATCTCAGTTTGTTGCATGTGAGGCTGCATAGTCTCACACAGTCAGGCTGCCCATGCTGACCCCTGTCTATCGCCAAAAACACCAACAATTTGCACGTGAGCATCAGAACTGGACCATGGAGCAGTTGAAGAAGGTGGCCTGGTCTGATGATCACCTTTTCTTTTACATCACGTGGATGCATTCATGTGTAATAATAACAATAATAATAACTCAGTTCATATGAATACCCCCTTAAGATGAAACAAATACTTGAAAAATCTTTCTGGAATGGGACTGTGTGAGGAGCATCTGCTACACAGTTGTTAAACTGTAATATAAATAGTTGCTTGTACAAATCACCCTTGGGGGTCATTATTTGAGAGAGGACGGTTTCTGATTTGCTTTATAGTTGAACAATAATCAGTTCTGTTTTTTAACCACACTAGCAAAGAGCTATAGATGTTATTGTCCGTCAAAGTCAAAATTTTAAAGTCATTTTTTCCCCATATACCTGTTTAACTACAGCACTCAGATGCATGTATTGTTAATCAATAAATGTTAGCATGCTAAAATCTGCTGTTTCTACAGATGGTTGTTCACACCTCCTCCAGAGTCAGGATTCTTGGCATCATCTTGGCCTCTCTTTTCCTGCCTACATCAACAACGTCTCATGTTTAGCCTACTTCCACCTATGGGCCATTTCAAGACTACGTCCTTTTCTTTCTCATCATAGCCCTCAAGTTCTTGTCCATGCCCTGATCACCTCTTGATAAGATTACTGTAATGCCATTTTCTCTGCCCCCCCCCCCCAAAAAAAAACTTGACAATTTGCACCAAATTATACAGAACTCTGCAGCAAGGATTATCACACACACTGAGTCCACTGAGCATGTTACACCTCTCTTCGTCCAGCTTCACTGACTCCCCGTTCTCCAGCACATCCAGTACTCTGCTCCTCACTCTTAAAGCCCTCCATGACTTGCTGCCCCCATATCTGTCCAGATCTCCTTCATCTTCACACCTCTTCCAGTGCTCTTCCCTCAGCCTCAGCTGCTCTCCTGACGGCCCCTCCTTTCAGACTTGGTATTATGAGTGTCAGAGCACTTCATCTTTGGAGCTCACAACCACTTCACCTCCACTGACTAGACTCTTTTAAACAGTTTAAATTAGAGCTCAAAAACTCACCCATTCACATCAGCATATCAACTATAACCCTCATGTTTTATACACTTTTCCTGGATTTTAAATCTTTTCAGCTATTGTGTTGTTAATATGGATCTTGTTGTTAATTTTGTTTTAGATGGTGACCGTGAGAGTTAGGAAAAGTGCCAACAAATAAAAATAAAAATATTATTATTAAATAATCAGCACAGAGTAAACATGGTAAGCTAAAGTGGACATGCAAATCATAATCACAGTAATTATATTTGTTTAAAATTTCTGTTTAGTGTCATTAAAAATATTTACCACTGAAAGAAGCATAAAGTGTATGAGTAGAAACAGTTAAACAAGAACTAAGTCAATCTGCAGACAGCAGTGCTTTGAGCTAAATGTTAATGTGCTTATTTTAACAATGGCAGGAAAAGCAGGGAGCGAGAAAACAAAGGTGATACAAGTTTTGGAGGAAGAAACGACAACCTGACAAAACAAGAAGAGAACAAACAGACTAAATACACAACAGAGAGAACAGGTATAAGGAGCAGGTGAACCCAATGAGATATTAATGAGGGTGGCAAAAAGAACAAAGTAGGGAAGTAAAACCACCAGAGGAATTAGCCTTCAAAATAAAACAGGGAAGGAAACACAAACATGAACCTAGAACATACATGGCTCATGATCAGTACCAGTGAAAGGTTTGGACACACCTTATTATTCAGTGGTTTTTCATTATTTAAAAATTGTCTGCATTAATACTAAAGTCATCCAAACTATGAAGAAATACATATGGAATTATTTCATAAACAAAAAGTGTTAAACAAACCAGAATATGTTTTATATTTTAGATTCTTCAAAGTAGGCATCTCTTGCTTAGATGACAGCTTTGCACATATTGGCATTTTCTCAGTCAGCTTTATGAGGTCGTCATCTGGAACGGTTTTCAGTTAACAGCTGTGCCTGTCAAGAGTTCATTTCTTGAATTTTTTACCCTCTTAATGTGTTTGAGACCATCAGTTGTGTTGTGAAGAGGTAGAGTTGGTATACAGAGAAGAGCCCTATTTGAGTAATGTTCTAATCCATATTATGGCAAGAACTACTCAACTAAGTAAAGAAAATGGACAGGATCCTCAAGCGCAGTCACAAAGACCATGAAATGTTATGATGAAACTGGCTCTCATCAGGACAGTCCCAGGAAAGGAAGACCAAGAGTTCCCTCTGTTGCAAAGGATAAGTTCATCAGAGTTACTAGCCTCAGAAACCACAAGTTAACAGCACCCCAGATAAGAGCTGACCTAAATTCAACTGTTCAGATAAGACTGTGTGAATCTGGTCGAATTGCTGCAAAGAAGCCACTTCTAAGGAAGAACAACAAGAATAAGAGAATGGCTTGAGCCATCAAACACAAGGAATGAACATTAGACCAGTGGAAATCTGTCCTTTAGTCTGATGAGTCCAAATTTGAGATTTTTGGTTCCAAACACCAAAAATCTTTGTCTTTGTGAGACACAGAAAAGGTGAGCGGATGGTTCCTACATGTGTAGTTCCCACTGTGAAGTATGGAGAAGGAAGTGTCATGGTATGGGGGTGCTTTCCCAGTGACACTGTTGGGATTTGTTCAAAATTCATGGCACACTTAACTAGCATGGCTGCCACAGCATTCTGCAGCAGCGTGCCATCCATCTGGATTGCGCTTAGTGGGTCCATCATTTGTTTTTCAACAGGACAATGACCCCAAACACGCCTCCAGGCTGTGTAAGGTCTATTTGACCAAGAAAGAGGGTGATGGAGTGTTGGGTCAGATGACCTGGCCTCCACAGTCACCTGATCAAAACCAACTGAGATGGTTTGAGATGAGTTGGACCACAGAGTGAAGGCAAAGCAGCCAACAAGTGCTCAGCACCTCTGGGAACTCCTTCAAGACTCCTTCAAGACTGTTAGAAAACCATTTCAGGTGATTATCTCATGAAGCTGAGAGAATGCATAGAGTGAGCAAAGCTGTAATCAAAGAAAAAGGTGCCTACTTTGAAGAATCTAAAATCTAAAACACATTTTGGTTTGACACTTCTAAGTTTACTACATGATTTCTTATGTTTTCCTTCATAGTCTGGATGACTTCAGCATTAATTTACAATGTAGGAAAAAAATTAATAAATAAATAAAAACTTTGAATGAACAAACTTTTGACTGTTACTGGTACTAAAGTAAAAGGATGTGTAGATTTTTTTGATAAAATAAATAAAAGTGGAAAATCCTGTGCTTAGAATGCTAAATGTTGTACAAACCACCCTTAAAACTTAATGCAAGCGTAAATACGTTTCTAGTCTATGACATGGCCAGACTGCACCAAACCTGCCTCAGGTTTATAGGAGATACCAAACAAGCTGCAAATTCAGAGAGGGTACATCCCAAATTCCCCACTGAAATGTTTTCTAGGCGACTGCTTCCTCCTGTGTGTGCGTTTGTGCGTGTACACAACTGCTGGTGATCACCTGATCGGTTGTCTTGGCTTCGAAGCACCACTTCCTCCACGCAGTCAGAGGGAAACCATCCCGTGCGACCTCTGACTGTCCCTTCCCAGTACCCGCCCTCGCCAACACTCAGCACTAGAGGTGGGGGCAGGAAAGAGAAATATGTCAAGAAAAAAAAGGTAACGCAACCCACACAAACACACACAGACACCAATGAGAAATGAACGCACGCAAAAAGGCAACAAATACTGAAAGCAAATAAATGTAGACACACGTGAACATGCAAACCTCCTACATACTCACCAAGACATACATACCTGGCGACACCTTAGACTCACTCACAAACACACACATATTCATACCTGCAGACATTAAATACAAACATATATAGAGACCTTACACTCATGTCAGGACGTGACCGTCTAACAAACTCATCTGAAGACTGGCCTGGACATAGATGTGCTCACGAGACAAAGAAGCTGGGCCTTCATTTATAAACACTCGTGGCTCAAAGCAAAAACCATTTATAAAACCATACTTTGATGAGAAAGTCACTGTTTTCTTAGCATCATCTGAGAATGCTCAGCATCTCCTGGCTTCATCAAAGAGCTGCTACTGTAATTCCAACTCTGCAGCCTTACACGGGTTTTTTAGCCACTTGTTGTTTTGTTTGCCTTCTGCAAGTCATATAACACAAGTTATGTGTGGAAAACAAAAGCAGAAAAGCTGAACGAAGAATGAATATTGAATTTGCTTGTGCTGTTCTGTGCCTTATTAGATGTATTTGTAAGTATTTGCTTGATATGTTTTACATATCAATAAAACCTTGATTGGTATATATACCTGTGTGGTCATTGAATATTTGCCACTGCAGTATTAATAAACCTGATGATGTGTCCAAAATCCTTTATCAGCTAGCTAAACGATGCTGGTCAAGCCCTTATAGTCAGCAGCTCATATATTATAAGGAACTCTTTTGAGGCTATGCCAAATTCCCAGAGATTCCAAGTTACACTTCCCAGCTCATGTAACCACATGTTACATTAAATAGTTTCTGCAGTGTTGCCTTGCATGTCTCTAACTGTGCTTTTTTGTGTTTCTTTCTTACAGTCTACTTGTCCCAAGTACTGGGTGAGAAACAACATCGCAAATACTTCATCAGACAGAAACTTTTAGTTGACACAGAAGACAAAATGTTTTGAATGCTCAGGCACACAAACCTACACATGGCGTTAAAAATGGCATTATACTCACCTTTGACCCTGTCTCCCTTGTTAAAGCTGATTTCTCGCTCTCCCTGCGCAGAATGTGATCGAGTGGCTACAAAAACACGTCCCGGGACGGCGCTGTAGAGGCGTCTTCGCTGGCCCGCAGTCTGTACAGTGGTGGTGGCAGGGCCGGGCCTGGGAGGGAAGGATGATTTAAAAGAGCCAATTAAAGTTCAGGAAGCTCTGCAAGCATATGTGGCCAGAACTGAGCTGCTGACTAAGCTCTTGGGGTACATCAGCTGAAAATGTTTGGGACCCAGTGACCTAATTATTACTTATTTTGTTTTACAGAATAAAAAGGAAAGTTGCTGTACTTCATGTGTGTATTTCTTATGATCTTTCTGGGAGTTTTTCAAAACTTTGCCTACAGTGTGCAGTTTTCTGTTGTCTAAGTTCTTTAATATATGAATTAAGTAATTAGTGAATTCTCTGAAACATTATACATCGGAATGACTATTAGTTCCCATCTTCAGAGAATCCTACCAGCATGAAAGCAGTTCTCATTATAAAGTTAAATGCTGCTCAGGAAAACATTCGAAAACACCTAATAAACCATACTGAACTCCTTTTGTGACTCTGGTAATTCACTTAAAACATTTTAAGATCTCTTTATGGACCTGTCAACACCCAGCACAAAGCTTCAAAAACACTTTGCGCGAGCCATTTGAATCTGCAGTGAGTAGAAGCAAAGCTCCTGTTTAACAGCATCTTGGCCTTCTCCACTCACCCCTGCCTCCGACTCTGTCTGCTCCGGTCCTCTTTGTCTCCGATCCGCCCACGGGAAGGGGAGCGCGTCCTTGCTCCTCTGGGACTGCTGGAACTCCGTAGGGTTCCTGTATGCTTGTAGCCCTGTCAGTGAGAGAGGGAAAGGTGAGAAAATCTGTTTATGAATTTACACATGTGTGCATGATGTTTTTTTATACTACTGCAGCCATATTAAATAATCAGCTTTGATATGCTGCTGTTGAATTACACAAAATTTAGATAATACATCATGAACTATAATTAAACACGATAAACATAATAGATCAAGGATACTCGTTGAAAACATTTAGCATATTTACTGACTACAACCCTAAAGAGGATGTTAATGACAACTGGTGTTTAATCCTCTACTCCAAACCACAAAACTATATAAACTGTGAGCACAAAGCAAGGTGCTGCAATTAGCAGTATTCACCACTAGAGGTTGATAAAGGTCATCCCCTGCATTGTATTGGGCACATGTTCCAACATGTTGGAAATGAGTATTTTACAGGCATTTCTCCAAGCTGCAGGTTTAAGGAAATAAAAACTCAACACCTAAATCCTTCCTTTTACTGGATTAATCAAATAAAAGGTGAATCAGAGAACAAACTCCACAACCCATTACCAACCTTGGAGAATGGAGCAGAGAAAAACTAGTTTTAATGGATTAAATTATGTTTGCTGTGTGTTTTGTATCATTCATTTCTTAAATACGAGTTACTAAAACGCTTTCAAATCCTTTTTTTAATCTTTGAAGTCCTGTTGGTTTGTCAGCTGCTGTCTCTAAACTTTAAAACTAAACTTTCTAATCAGACTGATTAAATCATCCAGCTAAAATCTATTTTATAAAGTTACTAAATCGACCCACAGATTCTTCCTGTGTCAATAATTTAAACTCTGAACCTCCTCACACACACACACACACACACACACACAAACGTAGACACCTGCACAGAGACGATGTTGGTGCCCGGGGCATTGGGCACTGCCATCCAATCAGGCAAGTTCATGCTGCTGTCGCTGTTGGCCCGGAGGAAGGGATGGGGAGGGATTGTCAGCGTCCTGGAGCTCTCCCGCCTCTGGGGGGCATACTTTGGAGACTCCACAAAGGGGACTAGGAGGTTTGGGGAGACAGGAGAGATAGTGTGACTTTCTTCTTTTCACATCCTCCTCCATACTGTGACCCGTGTTTCTTTACACTCTCCGTCCACATGCTACATTGTATTCATCAGACATCAGTCATAGTGCTTACCCACATCTGTATCTCTGTGGTTTTTGATGATTTCTCCCAGCTCAAAATGGCCGGACATAACAGCCACCTGATAAACAAAAAGCACACAAATACACACAATAATTTTTATTATTCTTATGCAATTTTCATTTAGGTTTAGGATAAGTCTAATTAGGAGTTCCTCAAAATTATATGATATTTCATATGATATAGAAAAAAATGTTGAACAAAATGTTATTGATGCTTGCAGGTTGCAGGCAGCAGAATTTTACAAGTTTAAGTAAATAAAGGGCATTTTTCCATCCTTCTGTTCCAATGAGCTACTGTCATTGATGACATACAGTACTTCCTAATATGAAGTGACTGAAACAAGGTGCCACCAGCAGCAGCAGTAGCATCCAGTGATAGAGACAAAGTCAAATGTAAGCCCAAAAGTAGCTTAGGTGGTGTTTTCCAGGGAAATCTTAGGAAAAACTGCTTTAGACTTTAGTTTAATGACAACAAAAATAACTTTGTAACTCATCAGGAGCTGCACAATACTGTCACAAAATAAAACTGAAAAAATTCAAGCTTTTAAACAAGCTGCTTAAAGCCATCTTTAACCACCATGTAGTAATTTCCATCCACCATTTGTTCTTCCTGTCTTCTGGAGAGCAGCTAGCCAGTGTTCCAGCAAGGCTCAGTGGAATCATTTGTTTACACTGATTACCAGCTGTTAGCATCTCCTCTTTCACAGCCTGGTTGTATCTGGTGATGCATTTTATTTATTTTTTTACATTAAGTGGTGAAACACGTTTGTTGTTTCCACCTTGAGCTGGAACAGTTCTCTTTGTTGGAGGTTGATAAAGTAGCTCCCTTTCGCAGTACTAAATTGTTATTGGGTTCACACTGCTCCCGCTCTCAGACATGCCTGGGCTTGTCTTGTTGTTGCCCGCATCAGGGAACGAGCGACTTGTTTTAGGCAACGTATGCACTGAGGAGCTGCACTAAAGCCAGTACAAGATAAATAATGATGATTTTTGAACTGTGAATTATGCAAAGCTACTTAAACAGAGCCCGAGATTAAAATATATTAGAGTTGGGAATGAGCACAATAGCACCGCTTTCAGTTTGCTTTGTTAAAATACAATTAATAACATGAATTCAATGAATTAAAATAAAATCCTTAATGTTTATAAAATCCTTGATGTATAAAATTTAAAATAATATTTTGTATAATTTTCTTTTGCAGCTTCTACAGCTCTAAGGTGTTCATAATGGTTTTAAATTGTTAGTTATTATTTATGAGTCATAGTTTGGACAGTTTTCGCCATTACAAAATAATTTGGATTTTTTTTTTATTATTATTTTAATAAATAACACGATGTCAATACATCATCAAATTTCAGTGCTTTTTCCATATCGTTGTTCGTGTTGTTTGAGCATGCATGAAAAAATATTTCCTCAGCTGTTTTTTCTCTTTCAGGACTTAATGTTTCCACATTTAAGAGTCACATGCATTCCCAGCACCTGAGGTGTCTGCATGCATTGCAGCATAATAATGGGCTGAAGTGAAATTAGGCACCAGCACTTTATGCTATGCTAAGCTAATAAGACACTAAACCACACAGCCCACCCAAAGTACATAATTTCCCAGCCAGACACTCAGCATTTACCTGAAAGGGGGTCTGCCCGCTGTTATTCTTTGTGTCTTTATTTGCTCCCCGGTAGAGCAGAATTCGTGCACAGCTTTCCTGTAAAAAACAACATTGATAAATGTAACTTTAATGCACATTCCCTCTGCTTTTGGCATTCCCTCATGCAATCATTACTTTTATTCAGTTTGTTGACCAAAACAAGAATGTGTGTATGCGAATGTTGAAACTAAAAAGCAGGTTAATCTTTTTTTTAAACCACTTAGTGAGCATTAATGTCATTATATTGAATCTATTTTTTTTAACTGTTATATCAGTATACTTTGGGAAAGCTGATATTTGATTTGTACTCTGTTAAATACCTTGTTGTATAAAGCACAGATGTGCAAGGCAGTGTTTCCAGAGGCATTCTGGGAGGAGGAATCCGCCCCATAGAACAGGAGGTGCTCTAGATGCTGCGAGTTACCATTCTGACAGGCCTGAGAACCAAAATATTTTGGAAGTAAGACACAAAGAAAAAGAAAGCAGGAGGATGTGGAGAAGATGAGGCATTTTGCAAACCAAAAACTAAAATCAGATTGAGGTGAGAAAACAAGATCCACAGAGGAGTCAAAGAGGAAAGATTTATGTGGTTGTATATATAGAGAGAAGAGAGAGGAGGAGCGGTAAACAAGGGTACACAGGAGACGGTGGCAAAAGGTGATGGTTATAAAGCAACGCCAAATGTAATTAACACCACCTCCAAACTCAGAGGGTAAGAAAACAGAGAGAATACCAATAAACTCAGCACAAAAAGTCAGGAAATTTGTGTTTGGTTGATTAGTTCTTTGTGGTAACAATGCTTCTTTGCAATAAATCTTATACTGTTGGAAGGCCTGTTTATTTCCCTTTAAATGGAGCTACATGGCGCCCGAGTGGCTTAGTGGTGAAGCCGGTGACCACATACATATGCCGTGTTGCGGTGCGGGCGACACGGGTTTGTGTCCCGGCCTGTCACCAGTTTGCCTGCGTGTCTTCCCCTGTATCTTTCCCCCATTTCCTGTCTGTCTGCCCTGCAGATAAAAGCTGCTGTGGCCAAAAATGCAAAAAAAAAAAAAAAATGGAGCTACATTTGTAAGGAAATGCATTGCAGTGTGTGACCAGCATGAGGAGGAGGTGTCAGGCTGTGGTGGCTGTGTATGGTTTTGCCACATGCTGCTGAGGTCTCTGTTTGTTAGATGAATAAATTGTTAAATTGCCAATACGTCTTGTTTCTTCAGACTTCAATCATTCAATAAATGAGACCAAACAAGAGTCAGTGGCAGAAAAACCTGTTTGTCATTGGCAGAGAAGAGTTGGCAAGTGCAGCCCACTTACTCAACTCTGCTGCTCAACCCACAAATGCATTTTCTGACAAATGTGGCTTCATTTAAGGGGAAATAAACAGGCTTTCCAATGGTATAAGATTTATTGCCAAGAAACACTGTTACTAAGTTTATAGACAGTACACTATGACAACAACAAAACTATTGAAGAAAAGAGAGAAAATATAGAAAAATAAAAAGTGTCATTACATGGATAGAACCATATTTTATCATGATCTTAATTTACTAACTGATTGCTAATATAATACAGTATGAATTCATGGAGGAAATGTAAGTCTGCACTCAGTCATTTTAATATTTCATTATAATGTTGAAATAAGGACTGTGGTTAATGCATGCTTTGAACATTTTTACTTAACATGTAAGTAAATACCCCACTCATGAATTTTGCAGCTATTACCTATCCTAGAGAAGCATTTTCTAACAAGTGGCTAAAAATGACCCTACAGATGTTTTCCAGTTATTTTAGTTTTGCATTTTTCATTTCTAATTTTAATTTGTTTCTTTTTTTGTTGTTGTTGCTATTAATTAATGTTAGTTTCCAGATTTGTTTTGCTTTCATCAGGTTAGTTTTTATTGTTAAAAAATGGCAGTTTTAGTCATGTTCATGTAAATATCATAAACTTTGGCTGCCACAGAGCTTATTTTATTCAATAATCCAAAAGCCTAGATTTAAAATGTAAAAAATCACCCTGGCTCTTACTCGAGAGCGATGATAACTGCCAAGCTGACCAAAAACATGCTGTGCATTCAAATAAAACAGAAAAAAAGTCTCCCAGCTGAACCCCTCAGTGCATTTAATGCATGCAAAAACTATTTGAGTTACAGCCCCCCCAAAGTACATAGGGATGGATTTTTTTAAGGCACTTACACTTTATCCTTAAACAACATTTAACCTCTACAACAAACTGCACACTCCACATGGTGACATGTATCTCAAAGGTTTACCCAAAATGCACTTTATGAAGTTTTCTTTAGTGAATTATTATAAACATCATAAACATCAAATTGGTGAAGTTTGTTAATTAACAAATTAAAAAGTGCAAAATTTTAACCCATCTAAGTCACAAAATTCATAGTTTAATGGTATAATTTAACACACCCTCATTAAATGTACAACAGCAAAAATAACAGCTGATTTTGAGGGGCTTGGGTGGGAACTTTTTTCCAGATTTGGTTGATTTTATATGGAATAAAACTGTACCCAAAAGTAACAGAGCAAATGTCACATCCAAAAATCTTGATCTCAGTGTTAAAGCCTACTTAACGCACGCACACACCAACAGTTTATCTTAAAGTTCATGTCTGGCCAATAGAGCTGAAGAGACAGATGCTTGTGCAGTGAACACACTGAGATGAACAGGCTGATACCTCCGTTTTTCCTCTTGGCCTTCCCTGTCCACTTCACAGCTGTTACATGAGGCCACTGAAGCAGGATGGGTAGGATGGAAGGTGAAAAGTGAAGTGTTTGATGGCATGAATGGGTTTGGACGCAGACACACACTGGAACACAGAATAGACTGGCACATTACAAACAGTGATGTGGCAAACTTGTGCAATATGAACAAGAACATAAGCTCCAAATGCCCAGATGCCTTTTTCTGGTGCTTTCACATCTCAGCTCCCAAACAGATGTAAATTAGGCCACTGACCTCATTAGACTGAAAGAGTTTACTTCAAGGATCTTCAAACAGAAAGTTTTACAGTTGATCTGGTGTTTATCCTTTATGGAGCACACAGGAAGTTAACTGTATTTATTTTGCCCTGAATTCTCTTTCAAAAACACGTTTACCTGATGTGTTTCGTCCCAGCCGTTCTCGTCCCTGATGCCCAGTTTGGCGCGATGGTAAAGCAGTGTTTCGCAGCAGGAGGTGTCGCCCCCTGTCAGCACAGTGTGGTAAAGAGGCGTCAGCCCTCGCCGGTCCTTATAATCTGGGGATGCACCCAGAGAGAGCAGGACCTGCGGGATGAGACGAAAAAAAAAAGGAAACCTTATGTGAAGCTTTTGTTAAACTCTGACAGTAATGATAATGATAAATTACAATAATAAATAACCGGGATTTAAAGGGGACATGTTTGAAAAGAAAATCCACTAAACCCAAAGCTATTTTCACTTGGTTTGCATCCAGAAGAACATATTTATATTAAAAATGGACTTCAGCCTTTTGAATGCCAAAAAGCTAATTTCAGAAAAAGGAAAAAAAAACCTCATTTACCAAATACTACACCCTTGGTGGATAATGGATAACAAAGGCAGTAGGAAGAATAACATGCATACTGAAATTTGGATTACCATGTGTCAATAAGGGGTGCAGTTTTGTTTGTTTGTTTCTGTGTTTTCCTTTTTTTTTTTCTGGTAGCAACAAAGTGAGAGAAGACCATCGTTTCTTTCTTTCCACTCAGATTCAGTGTGTCTGGCATCAAAACAGGACGAGCACTACTCCTGGCTGACGGACAGTTTTTAAAAATCAGCAACTGCTTCACACGCCGCCATTTTTATTTAGGCCCTACAGCAGCTTCTGCCAACTTTAAATTTAAAATGTCTCAGCCATAAGCATTGCACACCAAATGTTCAGTTGCTGGCTGTAAGCTCCCTGCTGATCCTGAATACTGAGAACAGAAGTGAGGTACTTTTATTCCTGATTTCACTGCCCCACAACAACAGGAAAATCCTTAGACTTAGCATGTTGCCTGGCTAATGTAATTAGCTGTAATGCTGGTAGGCCCAAAGGCAGAGGCCCCAGGACAGTACAGGCCCCCTGAGGGCTGACAAAGTTTAAACTACAGAAATGTGCAAAGTTTGCAGCAACAGTAGGAGAGACCTGACTGCTCCGGTCTCAATGCTAGTATGAAGAAATGTATCGTTTTAATGAAAACATTGCTCATTGTGTAAACTAGAGGATCCTACAAGAGTTTCTTCTTGCTTTGGCTCCATTCAAACTCCTGTTCCCAGTGGACACTTATTATAGGGCTACATTTACACTTAAATCTGAGGTTATAATACACAAGCAATGTCATTCTGCCTTGCTTTCTTCTCGAGAGGGCTGAGGTAGCTCATTCCTTTTAATACACTGAACTTGTCCATTTTCATCATGTTAAAATAGTATTTTGAGCCAAAACTACATGTAACATTTAAAACCTTCACTGAGTAAAACAATAAAACAGCAGGGAGAAAAAAATGTCTAGGTGATAGTTTCCTAATTCAAGTTGAGGAATATTCATAAAACTCATAATAGGATGGAAACTCATAGGTTCAGAGAGGTCCCACAACACCCCAGGCTGGAGAAAATGATGGATTCAATCAGAGTGTGATGTAAACCTTTGTGCAGTTTAGCCGAGTTTCTTTCCTTTGTGGAAAACACGGGCTCCAACAATGTTAACGTATGTAATTATCTCCCCCGATGAGTTTCTCGTCTACAGCTACCTGTATTCTCAGCAAATCTGGACAAACGCCTAAAATGTAAATGTGCCAGAACCAGGCAATCTGGATGTTAATGGCTTTCTTTCTCTCTGGCTGAATTATTTGTTCATATTCATGCATATTGTGTGTGGGTGGGTGTGGATCGCTGAGTGGGAGGGTCTGTTTGTTCAGGTTTCAGCTTGTTTAGATATATGGTAACACAAATGAAGAAAATACAGTGTCACTTTGGGGGCAAATATCCATCTTGCAGATTTACACCCTCTTGTAGGCTGATTTTTTTTTCTCCCTGTTTGTCGCATAAGAAATAAAAATATCACTTTTCACAGCCAGATAACAGCATGAAATGACATCAACAGATACAAATGCTTACCAGCAGGGCTGTATGGTGGTGGCCTCGAACAGCCTTGTGTAGCGGTGTGAGTCCATCTTTGGCACGGAAGTCGATGTGGGCCCCTCCATCCACCAGGACCCGGATGGCCTCTCCTCCACCTGGCTCACACTGCACTGCCAGGGTCAGAGGAGTCTCTAAAGAACACACACAGAGACACACACGTGTGTAGCTTTATTTAAAGGTCAGAGGGACTGTTAAAGGAAAGGGATTGTAAAATCAGATTATTTTGGGTTGTTTGCTGGAGAACAGAAGCTTTTTCCAAGCTGCTGAGACAGAAATGAACATTGAAAAAAAAAGAATTATTTTTTTATGTTTATTTTTCATGATTTAGCAAAGAAGAATGACATGCTTCAAAATGAGGTGAAGAAGAGTTTGTGTACCACAATACTGAAGCTGAGAAAGTGCCGCACATGTCAAATGAGGTGCGCTGTAGCAAATACCTACATATCTAACCTAGAATTTACTGACAGGCATGTAAACTCCTTGTGTTTTCCCCAGTACATTCAGACCAAATCTTCTGTTTCTGAAAAAGAAAGTATGCATAATCTTACCTTCAGAGATCCTGGATCCATGTGAAGAAAAACATGTAATAACAAGGAATGAATTAAATGACCGCTTTAGTTCCACCTGCATAAATGTGCACAACTCACTGTAACCATCAATCTTGTAATTACATAATGATGATGATGCTGGTATCTTACTGTGATACACAAATTCTCTTTCTGTCCACAAACTCCCCCTATACAATCAGATGTTGAGCAACCAAACCTGGCACACAGGTACATCACAGGCCCCTGAATGCTTTTTATCTATCAGATATGATGTTGTCATCACATAGCCTACCAACCACAGCAGACTAAAATTACCCATTTTTAAATGTATTCAGGGCAAAAACATCCATCCATCCAGGCAGCCACCTAGCCAGCCAGTACCTGTCCCGTCTGTTATACGGTGAGAGGGCGGGGTACACCCTGGACAGGTTGCCAGACTATCTCAAGAATAACACAGGGAGACAGACAATAATTCATACTCACATTCACACCTACAGCTAATATAGAATCACCACTGGGTGATGGGTGAAGCTAGTCTTTGGACTGTAGGAGGAAGCCGGAGAGAGCCTACATAGACTTGGGGAGAACAACCAAGCTCCACATAGAAAGGCCTCAGCCGGCAGGTGGATTTGTACCTTCTTGCTTTGAGCTCGCTGTGCCAACCACCGCTGCACCACTGTGCTGCCCACAATGGGATTTCAAGCAATGTAAATTGATCCAGCCTTTTTTTTTTCAGCTGTCATTCTATGCACTTTAGTCAGGTGTGTATTATTGACATGGACAGGTAAATTGTATGGCATGTAATCAAGTTATGAAATCCTCTTTTATTATATGGGTGTATATTTGATTGAATAAAATATTGCATACCAGTTTTTCATCTTATGCTTAATGGGGATGGGCGGAGTCTGCCTGATGAGCGTAGTAGTACAGTTATTATTATTATTATTATCCAGATCAGCCAACTTTAAGCTTTGTCAGAGTGTCAGAGGAAATACAAAAACCTCTGGATTGGTTTCATTGAGCAGGCAGTAATATTAACTTCCAACAGAATATTTTTTCCTGCCAATGCACTGATGCTTTGCCATTATCCTGATATCATATAAAGCAACAAAGAAACTCAAAATATCATTTATTGCTGCCAAAAAAAAAGTGCTGTGTCGCAACACTCCTGGCACACTCAGTCTGCTCCAGAAAGAAAGTTCACCGGCATCTACAAGGATAAAAACATTCAAAGCACTCCCAGTGGAAACAGGGTACAGAGCACTGGCTGCAAGGGAACCAAAGAGGAAAATGACTGAAGGCTTTCATCACTGAACACTTTCTGTGGATCTCAGGCTCAAACAATGTTTTGACTGCACTTCCTCTGACGTTATACTGTCAGGATGAGTCAGGGAATGCCCATTTAACAGTATCCTTGGCAGAGATGGACATGAGTGCCTCCCGGCCAGAGTCAGGCTAATTATGGCAGAATTATTTCATGTCCTAATGAAGGCACTCTGTGTGAGGCTTCTGGAAACCCACGGAGAGAGTTTCAAGGAGACGGACAGGTCAAAAAAGCATTAACAAGGTTGGATATATCTCTGTCTGCGGGCTTTTTATCACCTCTTTGCCCTTCATAGACCTTATGCTGCATTCACTGTTCTAGGTCTTCCTGTCAGAACACAAGTAATTTCAGGGAATTCAATGTACAGACTTTGGTTTGTACTAAACAGCTTTTTTAAAGCAAATCTAAACCCTGATTGTACAAGAATTTGTTAAACTGGTAAATCTAATTAATTTATTATGCTCCTCTTATTGAAATCACAAAGTCATTTACTGTGCTCGACTCCACAAAATTGAAAGCAGAAAGACAGAAACCAGGATCCAATATCAACTCATCCATTTTCTTCCACTTATTTAATTCAGGGTCACAGTTGGGCTGGAGTCTATCCCAACTGTCACAGGGCGAGAGGTGGGGCACACCCTGGAGAGATCAACCATCTGTCACAGACAGACTGACAAACACATTCACACCTACGGCCAATTCAGAATCACCAATTAACCTAGCATGCATGCTGGGGTACCCAGAGAGAACCCACATAAGTGCAGGGAAAGCATGCAAACTCCACATGGAAAGGCCTCGGGACCTTCTTGTTGTGAGGTGACGATGCTAACCACTGCACCAACATGCAGCACTATCAAATTAAAAGCATTAAACAGCTGAGATATCATTTTCAGGTGTGCAGTCATTCATAAATTCTTAGTTTTCATGTGGCACAACATCATTGGTGCTGAAAATGCCAGATAGTGGTTATATCAGATGCACTAAAGAGACTTTTCATTTTTTCACAATTGTCAACAAGGTGCTGAGCATATCACTACATGAAAACACAATTTTCTGACTAGGATGACCCTGAAACTAATAACTGATGGATCGACACTAACATTAGCTAAATATCACTCACTATCGCTCACCCGTGCTTAGAAAATGAGGAATTTCAAGTCCCAAAGGGCAGAATTCCTGATCAGGTCAAAAGCTCACCAGCTGTACCAGCAGTACATTTTTATCCCATTGGCAAAGTGAGGGGAGTGCTTCTCTTCAAGATGTATGTCGTAATATTTTACAGTAGTCTGGTGGATGTGGCTCAGAAGAATATCTGTGTTAATTTTAAAGGGTGATGAGAGTTTCTGGAGCATGAAACAGATGGAAAATGGTCACACTTCTGCTTCTGTTCTGTGGAGTGTACAAAATGCTGGGCTAGCATTCCCCAACAGCAAAGGTGGTAAAAGTATAACTTCTTGGATGGAAGGATGGATGGATGGATGGATGGATGGATGGATGGATGGATGGATGGATGGGTGGATGGTGCCAAGTGCCAAGTGTTGTTTGGAGATATGAGCTGTGATGCACAGGTAGTAGTTTCAGACATATTGCTAAAACCACATTTATTCTTAAGATATTTCAGGTTGTTCATTTGTTTTTTAAAAGGACGTCTTTACATTAGAGAACACAGTTATGAGGCTGTTTTAGTGCTCCAGCCCATTTAGCTAACTGATGCAGACTTTGATTTGACTGAACCATGAACAGAATGCTTGTGACGGAGGCTCATAAAGGCTCTCTGTCTCCACCTTGTGCTGTGCATTGGGAGTGTGTTTCACACCTATGATGACAGGCTGTGTTTTGTGTTTTGACACTTGCTCCCCGAACGGCTGGAGTGACACAGAGCAGCGCACCAAAACTGTAAATGAGCCGTCTGCTGTGCCCCCCTGAGCACTAACAGGATCCAGGAAAAGCCACCAAATTGTGAACAGCACTGGCTCATATCCTCACAAAGTGTTAGGCCAACATACTGCAGAGCTGAGGGCAGAAAACAGAGGGGCTTAAAGAGCTTAAAGAGTCTATACAGGAGAGCTTCAGGTTGCATAGGTGCTGGCTCTCTTTGTGCTGAGTTAGCTGCTCGGGGATAAATAAAATGACCTTACGGAAGGATCATCACCAATCTTTTAAACTTCATTTCACAAATGTGTTGATTTTATTTTCTAAAACACTTTGGAAACTGTGCTGCACTACAGCTGCTTCATGTTATCGCTGGACAAAGAGAAACTGGGCCTCTGTGGATAAAATAACTAAGGGCTCGAGGAAAGAGGGGCGTCACAGGTCTCCTTACCACCGGTGTCAGAATCCTGATAGTTGGGATCGAGGCCCTTGTCTAAGAACTTGGCCATCTTGTCCACAGCGCTGGTTTGAATGTAATCCATGAACTTCTTCAGGCTGGCCTACGTGTAAAAAGAAAATGAGTATTAGATGGGTATGACAGAGAAATAATCAGAAAGAAAGAATTAT
Organism: Archocentrus centrarchus; assembly: GCF_007364275.1. Classification (NCBI taxonomy): domain Eukaryota; kingdom Metazoa; phylum Chordata; class Actinopteri; order Cichliformes; family Cichlidae; genus Archocentrus; species Archocentrus centrarchus. The sequence continues at coordinate 29,435,757 of NC_044353.1, read as the reverse complement.
TTCATGAAAGTAAAGCAGTATACAAATAAATATATATTTCATGTATGAAAAAGTTTTTTGTTGATTGCCATTTTATATCTTTGGATTGTCTAAATTAAGCTGTAACTGCTTATTTCAATATGATGAACTTGAAGTATATTAAACATTGCTCTACGGTCAAATGCATACGGCATCACTGGATCATCTGCACACATGTACTAATGCATGCTCAGTGACACCCACACAGACAAAGATATGCATACGGTGTAATATTTAAACATGTAACTCATATCACACATTAGAGATCAGTTTCATACCTTGGTGTGCAGTTTGGCCAGCTGCTTCTCATCTAGATTTGTCTGTTTGTACACCCTGGTTTTATAACGAAACTGAACAAGTGACAGAAAAAGAGAAAGGAAACCAAGAGTTAATAATAACACAGAGGGCCTTTGTCCTCAATTCTCTTAGCTTTTGGCCTAGATCCACAAAATAGGGCCTTGAGAAGCTTTATCTGGTTTGCTACACAGGCTTCCTTCTCTGCTGCACTGATGACATGAAATGTGGAAGATACGGTCTGGCTTCAAGTTGTTTAAAAACAGTCTAGAGCCTCTGCTGAGTAGCAATGCAGCATGAAAAGAAGGTGACTATACAGATTAATGGATATAGACCTAAACAGATCAAGGAAATGAAAGTTGTAAGAAGTGAATGTGAAACTGTGTTTAGAAATCAGGGTTTTATGTACACTAACTTAAAAGAAATAAATCTCAAGTGACAGTTGGTGTTCATCTGGTCCAGCATGTGTTGATAAAAATCTGGTGTCTTTCTGGACCTGAATAGAAAAAGTGAGTTAGAAAGCATGAAGGAAAAAAGCTTACAGTAATAATCTACTTGATACATTTTAATGCTGTCATACACCAGCAACTTTGCTGGGTGACAGTTGAAGTGAAACCTCAAAATAAGTTTGGTATAGATAGATAGAAATAGTATGTCAGCAGCTTGGAATGTAGTTTAGGTTAATTAACTTGGGTAAATAAACTTTTCTGACTTTTCCTTAACATATCCTATATTATTTTAAAATTCTGTTTATAGGATACACATTAGAATCTGTTTTACTGCACAAAAGTGACATCTTGTGGGCAAACAGCTACATTACAGTCTGTGTAGTACTGCAGAAACAGAAATGTTTTGTGAAACTGTCAATAAGAGAGTCAGATAGTACCTCCAAATATGGTACCCCTTTCTCAAAGGATTGTGGGTACTCTTTGAGCAGCCTCTCCTCCTCCAGGAACTTGGCATCGTGGCCATCCGTGGCAGGCTGGAACAGACCGTAGTTCAGAACATCCCGCAGAGACTCAGTCAGGGAGCACAGCACCTGTTGCTTTGCCTTCCACACAGTGGCGTCTGGATTAAACCGCAAACATTTCTGCAAGGAATGCCAAAGTAAATATAGCAGTTTTTGAAAACAGTTGTGGTTTGCAAAGTTTAATAGATCTACAGTGTTCTCAGCAAGGATATGGATTCAAAAAGGCAACAAGTGGGATGTCAATCAACAAAACTGATTTTAAAATAGGTAGAGATGCAGCTGCACGCACATCGATCTAGAAACTAGAAGCCTAATGGAATCACATACACTGATCTAAGAAAAGGCACAACTGTTCTTACACCATATATATTTAAACCTGTAAACAGGACCCTGCCTGAGGACCTTAAACTGATCATATGAGCTGAAATGGCCTGTAAAATTTTGTTGCATAATCTGTGCCTTTAAAATGAACAGTAACTATTGAAGAATGAGTTAAAGTGGGAAACATTTCTGAACCAGGAGCAGTGCAGAAGACCCAGGAGGCAAACCAGCAAACTGTGATTTATGTCAGTGATTTGCAGCATATTTGGATGATAGCCCCAAATGAAACAGTGCTTCTTAGTATAGCCACCAAAAAGTAATAATTCCCATTGAACTTACTATAATGCCATTGTTTTATTCAGCTAAGAAAAGTAACTTCTGCCTGAACCTGCTGGTAATAGTCACTTTTCAGGTTATAATTACTTTGCTCACTGGTGGTGGAGGGAGGTCGGAGGTTATGTTTTCAGTCATGTTTTGTGTCTGTCTCAGTGTTAGCAGGATAACTCGGAAAATCATGAACGGATTTGGATGAAAATTCTGAAACTTATTTATGACTACGTATGACAACATTATATCTATTGCAGCGTAGTGTCAGCACATAGAAAATTTGGGATGAGTGAGCTAAGGATTACGGATGTTTTCAGAATTGGTTCAGCAGTTTCACCAAAGTGAGGTTTTCCATACACAACAGCCTTCTAGGTCAATGGTTGTAACTCAAACAGATCAAACAGGGGAAAAGTCTTATCTCAGCTAGTTACAGTAAACCAGAGCTGGTTTTGATCTCTTGTATTAGGATATAATCTAGCTCCTAGTAGACTTGATAAGCTGTAGCTCAGCAGTAAAGAAGTCAGACTAGTAGTTCAAAAATGACTGATCTGGGCTCCAGTGCTTCTCTCTCTGGGAGTAGTGTTATACCATCTCTGAATATGCAAAAACTAACGTTAAAAACACAAACGCCTTCTCGTCTATAGGTTGAGAGCAGGTTAAGCTTGTCAGTGATAATTTTTTAATGGTGTGATGGTCCTCCTGCTCTGCCTGGACCTGCCAGGTGTTCCCCCCCATTCTCTTTCTCTCTTTCTCTCTGTTCCTTTGCGCCTGTTTGTGAGTTAATCAGTGCAGCTGAAGCACCTGGCCAGTCTCCCTGGAGCATTTAGGAGCTGGATGTCTCAGTCTTTTCTCTGTCTCCATCCACTCAGCTCCATGTTTCTTGTTTGGTTGGCCTCAGCTTTGTTATTTTGGATTATACATCCAAAAAACACCTTCCAAACACTCATCCACCTGCTAATTTGATGATATCACTAATACAACTCATAACATTAAGTATTTTGTTGGTTTGTTCCCATTAATAATTAGTTTACTTTACTAAACGCTGTTATTTGTCACAGCTTTTGAGGAGGACTTTTGACAGGGTGGGCAAAATGCACATTTGAGTAGGCTAAGCCCAGCCCTGAAAATAGTTACCATATCAGCATTAACAGTCAAATTATGTTATACAAACTATTCTGTCCCTAATTTAAAAAGAATGCAAAAATCCAATGCATGAAAGGTATTTCTCCTTACCAAGTATTGGGAGCCTTTTCTGTGACTTCATATGGTGATCAGATGTATCCAGTTTGGTTTAATAATCCTTGTGATGTCTACAACTGAGGCGGAACAACTCAAACCTGTGCTAGGTTCCATCACTCACACTGTACACTGGGATATGAAATAGCCCATTAAGTCCAAGGAACACTCTGTAGACATACATGATTAAAATGCTGTGATTAGGGCAAAGGTTTAAAACAATTTCTAAATCTTTAAGAGTCCCAAGAGCACAGTGGCCTCAATAACTGTAAAATGGAACAACTGTAGACCACCAAGACTCCTCACAGAGCTGAAGCCAAACTGAGTGACTGAGCAAGGAGAAAAAAACCTATCAGACACTTAAGAAGTCCTCCACAGAGATCCAAACATCTGCTGGGAAGAACGATGATCTCGGCCCAATTTCATCAAGCAATAAGTTGCTCAGCTGAAAAGCACATGACTGTCACGTTGGTGTGTGGCAGGAGCAGGAAGACCCCAAAATGTAGGACTCAGAAGTGGTGAACTTAATGTATTTTTATTGTAATGAAGATCATAAACAAATACACTCGGCTGGGGCCAGAACTAAACTACGGGACACAAGGGCCGGCGAACACACACAACGGATACACAGACAACACGACAAAGAACAGAAGAAAACTGGGGGCTTAAGTACACATTAGGTAATCAGGGCAAGAGGAAACACCAGGGCACAGCAGGTGACGCAAATGAAACTAAAAACAGAGGAAGCAAAACTAAACACAAAGCACTGCAAACAGAAGACTGTCAAAATAAAACAGGAAGTGACTAGACAAGGTACACGTAGACTTGACACAGGGAAACACAAGGGACTAGAAATAAACAGGAATACAAAAGAGAACTAATAAACATAATCAGAGAAATAACTGAAATAGAATCAAAAGAACACAAAACACTGGTCCACCGGCCCAGGACCGTGACAATGACAGTCTGCTTGCAGTTTGTCAAACTGTACTTGAAGAATTGAGAATATGAAGAAAAACATTTTCTGGACTGAACAGAACTCCAAATACCGAGTCTGCTGAAAAGTAAGTGCAGCTTATCATCTGCCTAAGATCATCTGTACAGTGAAGCATGGTGATAAGAGCAGGCAGCAGAACTGAAGGATGAATTCATACAGAAGATGGCAGTTCACAGATGGTTCCCATCTAATCTGACAAAGCCTGACAGGATCTTTTAGGATGAACTGCCCAAGTCCAGGTGTGCACCGCCTGCAGAGACTTACCCAAGAAGCCTCAGAGCTGTAACAACTGTCAAAAAGAATTCTACAAAGTATTAAATACTTAGTCTGGAAAGTGCAAGTACATATGAAATTAAATGGAAGATAATATTCTCTCTCTTGCACCTCCATATTTTTATTTTTGAACCCAACAAGAGTGCGTTCTGAAGGTATCATAATAAACAACATATTACATATACATAGTTGCAAGTGTCAGGTTCTGTAAAAACTAGAGATCTGTATAAATCTGAAGGTAAAGAGGTTCAAGTCAAAATATTTGACTGGTTCTTATTTTGAAACTTAGGTTCTCGCAGTAATAAGTTAATTGCATGCTTAACCTTGTTTTTTTTAAACTACAAAACTCCAGTGCTGCATGTGTAACGTGATATTGAAAAGGTTTTATTCTGTCTGGTTTTATTGAATGAGACATGATTTTTAGGCGCTTTTGACAGAACTCCTGGAGCACATGAAGGTCAGGTGATGAATCTGTGTTGCATTACTTATGAGAACTCTATTCATGTTCCTGTTATTTCTGGCCTTCTGATTAACATAAAAAGTAGTTTATGGTTGAGTAAATGAAACCTCATTTTAAAATATATATTTATTATTGCCAACCTTTCTTGCACGCAGTAAAAACTCTGCAAGAATCCTCTTGTGAATGCAGAAATGTATGTTTGGATGCCTCAGAGAGGTCAAGAGCTCAAGCTCTGTGACAGCTTATGCTCTCTCTGGCTGCAGCACACTGAGGCTGGTGCCCCCCTGAGCCAGAAGGGGGAGACAGCGTTGGAGTAAAGTGGGTGATTCCCAGAGGTCTCAGTTTGGGATATGAATGTCAGTTTGGTGCAGCTTTAAGTGTCTCCAGTGGGGTTGTGAATGGCCAAATGCATAACGGTCCAGAAGCTCAGTCAGCAAAGTGGAGCGTAACTCACTACACAGATGGCTGACAGAAGGTTTTTTGGCACTGCTCCCCTCCCGCCTCCCTCTTCTTGCCCAGAGTGCAGTTGGGCTGCTATCTGACCTTGAGGCAGCAGCAGGATGGCTGGCCCACGCAGAGCACACCCAGCTGCAAAGATCTCTGTGTATTGCTGCATTAGGCCCACTGCATGGGCTCGTGTCTCTAGCCAACATTTCATGCAACACACAACACTCATTCATTAATTGTCACTCATCTTAATCTCTTCACACAAACACACACACACACACACACACACACACACACACACACACACACACACACACACACACACACTGACACACATTTCTGTGTGTGTCTCTGTGTGTGTTTGTGCCCTGCAAAGAAAAAGAGATAAAAACCCTGCACAGGGGTTTGTGTGCAGAGGAGTAACACAACATTTTCTCCCTCTATTTTATTCAGCGTCTCCATTCGCGCACAGCCAACCCGGTCACCACGGCAACCGGTTCATTAGTGGAGCAAGCTGCTTGTTGCCATAGAGACATCCCTGTGTTCCCTAGGAGATGTGGTACTGGGAAGGTGTGCATGCACTTCTGTGTGAGCATGTGCATCAGTGTGCATGGGTTTCTGTGCATGTCCGTGTGTGTGTGTGTGTGTGTGTGTGTGTGTGTGTGTGTGTGTGTGTGTGTGTGTGTGTGTGTGTGTGTGTGTTACAGCAGCATGGTGAAATAGACCAGAGTAAAGGGGAAGGGAATATCTTCGACTTTGGTTTTGGGAGAGGGAGCAAGAGGATGAAGAAGTGTGTTTTTTAGAATTAGATTAGGCTTCTCTATCTCTCATGCAAACACACACACACTCACACTCACACACACACACACACACACACACACACACCCACACACACACACACAAGTGTGTTTTGCTATCTTTGTGGGGAATTTCCATTGACTTCCATTCATTTCTACAGCCTAAACCTTACCTTTACCCTTTTCCTAACCCTAACCATCACATACCTAACCCTAACCCTAACCTAAACTCAATTCATACCTTAGCCCTAACTCTGACCCCTGACCCAAAAACAGGGTTTCCCCTTGTGGGGACAAGGTTCCAGTCCCCACAAGGAGCAATTGGTCCCCACAACGTAGTATATGTCAGGAAAATTGTCCCCACAAGGTATTATAAACATACGCACACACACACACACACACACACACACACACACACACACACACACACACACACACACACACAAGCCTACACACAGCACTTACAGTCCCATCAAAGGAAGCCAGCAAACACTTTAAAGTGAATCGCAATCACAGCAGGAGGGAATGACGGTTAAGAATTTGGTTATCCCAGAGGAAGAATATTCCCACAGTCAACCAATAACAATATTAGACCATAAAACACTGATTATCATCATAAAAGATTTCTGTAATACCCCTTCTTTTGGTCTAAGATGTTTTTAGAGGCTTGGAGACTTTGCTGTGGCAACTGTGTTACATATTGATCTGTATACCTTCAGGAAAATCATTGATCCTCTAGCTTCTAACTGAACCAGCCAATTAGGGAGCATCACCCATTCATTAGCTTGAGCATGCCTTCAGAATACTGCTTAGTTCAGTTCTCATGGATCCTCCTCTCCTCCACGCATCTTTGTACTGTACAGCCTTTACACTGTGCTTCTGGGTTTGGGATTTATAACACTGAAAGCTGTGTAATCTGTCCACCTAATGTACAATCGCAGTGTTTGGAGCACCCTCTACTGGGTAGAGAAACTTGTATGTTCGATGACAATTTAGCTTCTAAATCAGGGGTGGCCAACTTCAGGCCTCAAGAGCCAGTGTCCTGCAGGTTTTAGATGTGTCTCTGCTTCAGCACACCTGAGTCAAATATAGAAGTCATTAGCAGGACTCTGGAGAACTTGACTGCATACTGAGGAAGTAATTCAGCCATTTGATTCAGGTGTGTTGGCTCAGGGACACATCTAAAACCTGCAGGACACCGGCTCTCGAGGCCTGGAGTTGGCCACCCCTGTTCCAAATGAATCCATGCATGCTCATATAATAGCTAATCGCTTCTGCTAATTCAGTGCTTTGTAGATGTCTGTTTGCCTACATTTACAAAAAAACATAGTTTTACTTTATAAAATGGTAGGACAAAAGGCCAGTTAGTGTCATATGAAATTAAAGAGAATCTGAGTCATTCACACTTCGCCATTTGTTGCTTCATTGCTTGTTCAGGTTGTGAGAGGTTTTTTTTTTTTTTGTTTTCTTTTTTTGGGATATTTTACTCACTTTGCTAAACTTTAGAAGGGAACATCTAATTTCTGTGTACTTGTGGTTCATACCCAAATAATCCACTGATTCTGAGATCCAAACCTTTGACTGGTACTGTAAGTGTCAAAACATGACTATTTTCAAAAAATGATTTTGACACAGAAGGAATGACGGGCCTTAGAAAAATCGGTGGCTGTGGCTCAGGAGGCAGAGCAGGTCCTCTACTAATCGGACGGTTGGTGATTCAATCCTAGGCTGCTCCAGTCAGCCTGAGCAGACTGTTTCCTCAGACAAGATACTGAACCCCAAAGTTGCTCTCTGATGCAACCATTGGAGTGTGAATGTGTGTGAATGTTAGGTACAAAGTACTTGAGTGTAGAAAGAAGTGCTTGTATGAATGGGTGAATGTGGCATGTGGTATAAAGTGCTTCAAGTGCTCAAAGTAGAGCAGAAAAGTGTTACATAAGAACCAGACCGTTTACCAAAAACAGATCAAACATCCAGGATACAAATGCATGTTTCTGTCACTTTACACCACAGACATTAAATTGATGCAGTCTTCCTCTTGAAAATATGATGAGCTACTTTCACCGCAGCAGGTAGCTCAACTGGCAGATTTTTATACCCATCACCCTTTGTGATGTAACCCTCAGAGGGATTTGTTTCTGCTTCTGGGATCAAACCAAAACATTTTCAACTTCCAAAAGGAGGCAGTGGCTCCATAGTGTAGTGGTTTACACAACCGTCTGAAAATAAGATATATGCCCTGATATCAATGCTCAGAGTTAGTTATAGAAAAAATAAATTGTGAACAAAAGCAAGATTTTGGCTTTAGACAGTGACACCTGACAGAGGTGTAAAATTGTTTTGGTTGCAGAGGTTAAATGTACTTTTCAGCCTGTAGGGACTTCAAGGTATAAAGAGATTGGACAATTATGAGGAGGTTAGGTACAAGCATTTGGTTATTTTATATACAAGGACTCACACATTATACTCATCTCCATCTCAGTCCATCGGGGTGGCTGTAGCTCAGTAGGTAGAGCAGGTCACCTACTGATCGGAAGGTCAGCGGTTCGATTCCTGGCTACTCCAGGCTACATGCCAATGTATCCTTGGGCAAGATACTTAACCCCAAGTTGCTCTCCAGCCATCCTGTCGGAGTATGAATGTGTGTGAATGCTAGTTAATTAAAAGCACTTAGCTTAGTATAAACATGGAAGTGCTTGTATGAATGTGAGTGCATGGGTAAATGTAAACATGTTGTATAAGTGCTTTGAGTGCTCTGACTGAGTAGAAAAGCGCTATATAAGAGCTAGTCCATTTACCATCTCTATATTTTTCTTCTTGGATGCTTTGCACAGTTATTCATGATTAACTTATTCATCTTACACTGGACATCGGTGTGTTTCCTTAGTTCACCAACGGAAACAAATAGTTTCTTCATCCTTCCATTTAAGCCTCAGAAATGCTATTTGGTTCTTCGAAATGCACTTTGTATCCATGCAGGCTTGCATGCCAGCTAATCTGTACTTCTTATCCAAAATGCACAAAAAGTGCTGACACTTGAAAAAGTCCTTTTATTCTAAGTTGAAGTGACATTACAAATAAAAGTCATACATTTTGAATCCAACAAAGATGTATATTCAGAAAAAGATAAATCAAATGTGAAAGTATTGTCCTGCTGGAAAAACATGACCATTTGGTTTATAAAATATTACATTAGGCTGTTAATATTAAAGCATCAACTCAAAAGCTGCACTTTTAGTCCAAACCAGTCTCCAACCAGACAGCAGTACTTTTAAGTGGTTGCAAGCCCAAAATATTGGGAGTCACTGGTTTAATCTTTTGGAATAAATTATTTATTCTCTCATATTTTATTAATCTGAGATGTAACTGCAGGTCTGAAATAAATGTAGCAGAAGCACAGCACTTCCCTCTGAAATAGTGTAAATGTATTTTTCACCACTGATGAATCTTCATTTAGTCAAAGGAAAACGTTACCTCTGACTGATCTCACAGGGAAATTTGTTCTCTACTCTTAACCCAAAAGTATTCAAAGTGGTGTGCAGCCATTGTGTCATCAGCTGTAAACCAGTGCTTTGGTCAAGGGCGTCGTAACAGGAGCGTTAACTCCTGCGGTTTTTTTGAGGACAAGATACAGCAGAGCATCAGGAGAACATGCAAACACCACAGAGTAAAAACCCAGGCAAATGCATCATATGAGAGAGGCAGGAATCCTGTCATGATTTTTTTTTTTTTTTTGTCAGGGTTTCTGGTGCAGCTATGACATCTGGATAAATAGATGGTTCAAGGTTATGTTTACAAATACAGCTTAATATTTAAAAACAGGAAAGGAAAAACGATCAAAAGGCTAAACGGGCAGCTCACTGGTGCAGTGGTTAGTGCCACTGCCTGTGCTTGTAGGGGTTCCCTCTGGATACTCCAGCTTCCTCCCACAGTCCAAAGACATGCATGTAATTGGTGATTGGCTGTAGGAGTGACTGGTTTATTGGTTTATATAGATTAACATGACTGTAAACATAATCAGATTTTTGCAGTTTGTGGAGTTTTGACTCATCAAAATCTGAGATTTACTTTTCTGAACTCTGCATTTGCTTCTCTGCTGGATTTGGCTTCTCCATCTGTTCATCAGCGATAGAAAAAAAAAACCCAAAAGCAACAGTGAAGTCAGACTCTTTGTTGTCTCTTTATTTCACCGTGTTCATCATAACACAGAATGAGGATCCTGATTTTCACTGATGTACTCCAACTCCAAAAAACATGCAAACATACATGCACCCGGTGTCACAGCTTTTCCAGCACTTAAAACTTCCATATGATTCTTAGTTTTACATTAAAATCTTTATGCATCTCTAAGCCCTTCTGTTTCTCTTGTGAGTTCATCATTATGCAGACCAAAAATTCTGTCTTGCCTCCTAAAGCTGTGATCACACTTTCCCACTCACATACGCCCACTCACTCTGTCCATGCTGCTCTTTATCTTCCCCTGCCTATCTATCTTATTCTCCCTCCTCCTCCTCCTCCCCCCCTCTCTCTCCATCTTCCTGTAACAGCTCTGTCACTTATCTATGCAGAAATAAGAGTCGGTCCTTGCTCTCTTGTTCCACTCTCTGTCTCTAGCTCTCTTTATCTCTGCCCCCTCTGGCCTTTTTCTGCAGGCCAATTGCAGGGGGACTAGGAGCCTTTAATGAGATCTATGGGGAAATAACCCCCCCACCAAATACAAACACACACACACACACACACACACACACACACACACACACACACACACACACACACACACACACACACATGCATGCGCCTGGCATGTCGTCATTTAACTTCTCTCTCCCTTCTGACTCTCCCTGTAAAGCACTCCAGCCAGCTGCTTTCTCCCTACAGCACTTCAGAAGAATGAATTAGTTTTAAAGCATTCCTGTAATCCCTTATGTTCCCTCTTCTTTCTTCCGCCACGCCTTCATCGTCTTTCCATCACTCTCACATTCATGCTGTCCTCCCTCCTGTCCTCCTCCCATACTTCCCTCTCTACTATCTCGGTCCTTCTGTTCACCTTTGGGGCTCATCTTTCCATTAACATGCATACCCTACAGTGCTGTAGCACAGTGCTTTGGACTCTGTGTCTTGTAGTCTGAGTTGTTCACACATCTTAACTAGGCACTGGAAAATGATAGTGTGGAAGTATTTGTGAGGCCAAATCCTGCCTGAGGGCTGCAGCTTTAACTTGAGGGTTTGAAAGAATTCAGCTCAAGTCAAACAGCGTAGAAAAACTCATCTGTCTCATGCTGTTTAATGCTCTCAGCGGGCAAATGCCAACTTGACTTGGTGTGCACAAGTCTGATGATCTAATAAACCTGCAGATATGACTGCCTTCACCTCCCACTGTGACGGCATTGTACAAACTCGTGATACACAGATCTGGCTCTGTGCACATGACTGAGCTAATGTACCAGCAGCTTTTATATGTGCTACCAGTTGATGATAAGGTAGGATAAGCAAAATAGATATTTTTATGCTATTCTATCCACTTGAATATGAATTGTACTTTTATTCAGAGAAACCTGAAGTTAGTGAATTTGACCCTAAAAAGTTTTGGGTTCAGGAAACAGACACCCGCTCTGTTTTTAAGATTAGGCTTCAATTTTTTTCTTTTTGATGAAGCTTATAGTTAGGGATGGATCAGCTGACCCTGAACCATCCCTCAATACTGCTACTATAGGCTCAGACTGCTGGGGGACTTCCCATGATACCATGTACTGAGCTTTTCTCTTTTTCACCCCCATGCAGTTATACGCCACTGCTGCATACAATTTTGTGTCTACTCTCTCTTTTAATTTTCCTGTTTATTGTTTGTGGTGTACCCCTGCTCCTTATTTCTCTTGTATTTCTTTCCCCTCATCCCTCCAACCAAGCCTGAGTGTGGCTCTGTTAAACCCTTAGGAGATAATCTGATATTTCTAGGATTCTCGCTTTGATATTGTGGGTTCTTCACCTCATCATATAAAGAGTCTTCAGATGAGCGTTGTCAGGAACTGGAGCTGTAAAAATGAGAGTGAATTAAAGTGACTTTATTTATTTGACAAGCCAAAAGACTTCTGCTCAGCTATATTGTAAATGTGGCCTCTGCCTCAGCGCACTACTGACTTTCATTAAAGTTGAATGAATCAAGGTCTACGAGCACAGTCATCAGTGCCACCTGCTATAGTAAGGTGTTATAAAGCTTAAGCATTCAGATACGTCATTTATAATGAATGGGGTGAAATGAAACACACAAACCTGAGTTACTAAGTTATGTGGCAGACAAGTCACTATAAGTTGTGTTAAATTTACCACTGAAAGCAGGCCTCATTTTGGGCCCAATATGTGTGTGTTCATTTATTTGGAATGAGACAGGAAAGTGTTATCAGAATGAGTATGTAATCGGCACAGCTGGATGGCTCAAAGCTGTGAACTCAGTGCCAAAACTCCATATGGATGTGGTACAGTAACAGTATCTTCATTAACACATGGACGGCTCAGGATCTGACAGTAAATAATGTTTTGTGTTCTTCTACATGACATACACAAACACAGATTTTAGAGTTCAACAGTGGAATAGTTTGTAATCAGCCTCACTGGATAAATCCAGTCTAAAGTTGAGAGAGTCACTCCTGATGTGTGGATTCTGTGCTGTACACTGCTACAGCAACAGATGTGATATTTATCACAGCTGATTGCAGTATTATTGAAACAGACTGCATGTAAGTGTCAACTCGACTCTGTTCAATCAAAGACCAGTGGCAGACTGATTCTGTCTAATTGCCGTTTTTGTCCCCATTTTATCACCATCTTGACTAGAGAACTGACTGCAAAAGGTCTCAGATTTGTTGCCCATTTCTTCAAAGGCAAGGAGATCACAAGTCACAAAGACTTTGGTTGCAGCGGTCTCCAACCACTGTGTTCACCAGTGTGACTGTAGCCTAAGCCAAGGAGCTGTGAGGACGGTAGACTTATTTTCCTTTAAAACATCTCAGGCTGTTGATTGTGTGTTTTATAAATGCATTATTTATTTTCAGACTAATTTTTAGTACTAATACTTCTTGATGCATTTTTGTAGGTTATTATGCATTGGTTTTACTGGTCTGCTCCACAGACATTAAACTGGGCAGTATGCAGCTTATTAGCTAAAGTACACCCCAGATTTATGACACTGTATCATATTTAATTTATTTCATATATTTTCAGTTCAACATTCAATCAGCAAAGTGCAAAGTCTGTAGCAGTAAAGTAGTAAATATAAAAAATATACTGCAGTACATGCTTAAAATATCCACCACTGAGCATCACTGTGATCTCTGAACTGGTAATTTGTAGGTCAAAACGTGCATTTGAACAAAAACCATTAAAGTAGACTAGATTACAAATACGTGCATTTCAAAGATGATATTTTAATCTGACTCAGGTCACAACTTTGACTCATTCAAATACTGATGACATCTAAAAACACTTTAACCAGAAAACTGTGGTCACTTCGCAGACGAAGGGTTGTGTAATAAGCTTTCTTCAACATGGATTTGATATGGCGGAAGTATCTTGACCTTTAGTGAATAAAATGTGAAATGGCTGTCACAGTGAAAAATAATATTCTACGTAACACCCCTACCTGTCTCTCGCTTCTTCTTAACCTCTAACCACCACCTACTAAAGCCCAGATTTTTGTCCACATGGATCAATGTCTCAAATCCCCTCTTGACAAATATAATAAGCTGATACATCTCCTGCTCCTTGTAAGCATCAGCGCACCAGCAGTGCGGTCTTGATTGATCGTCATTTGTAAGAGATCTCCCCAGCAGGATTGTGCAGCTCTATTAAGGGAGTTTTAAAGCAACAAAGGTAAATGCCACTGTATGGGAGTAAGGACATATCCGCAGATCTTTTCACTGAAATGGAAATGTTGCAGGAGAGTCTCAAAGATCCAGACTTTTTTTATCTGCAGTGATGTAAAAAGAAGGTTTCTCAAGTTTAACTTTAAGACTTTATAACAGTCTGACAGCAAGATATGAAATAGTCAAGATAAAGGAATAATTTTGGTCAAGCTCATGGATACAAATTGCCCCATTTTTTTATGACTGAGCACAACTTTAAGTTTGATGTATTTCAGTGGGAAGTATATTTCATATCTGCAGCATGTACACTGCTCAAAAAAATTAAAGGAACACTTTTTAATCATTGTATAGCATCAGGTCACCACATGTGACAAGAGGATGCAGGCAGTTCCTGGAGGATGAAGGAACTGATACCATTGACTGCACCCACACTCATCTGACCAAAAGCCAACAGAACACCTCTGGGACCTGATGTTTCAGTCCATCCAATGCTGCCAGGTTGCCCCCAGACTGTCCAGGAGCTCAGTGATGTCCTGGTCCAGATCTGGGAGGAGATCCACCAGGACACCATCCATCGTCTCATTAGGAGCCCCAGTGTTGTGAGGCATGCATGCAAGTATGTGGGGACCATACAAACTACATTTTTTACAGGATGTCTTTGAATTCAGCCTCTGTAGGTTGATCGTTCTATTTCCATCAAACGATGCGGCACCTTTCATTCCTAACACATTACTCAGTCCATATCAGCATAAATATCCAGCATGATTTTTTTCCCCATTGAGATCTGATGTGTTTTCAGTGCTCCTTTAATTTTTTCGAGCAGTGTAAATTCTCAAGAGTCTTCAGAGAAACAGGGTCATCCATGGCAACCAAGAACATAGAGCTTTGAAATAAGTAGCAAACATTTTCTTCAACTTGAACCATGATCTTTTTCCGACCCTAAGTTTCTAATGACACAACTAAAGTTTAAAAATGCATCCCCGCTGGTGAAATGATTCACTACACTGCCGACCCTCCAGCCTAGTAATGCATATCAGTAGACAGGAGCTCGGTCACATGAAAAATCATGTTCAAGGGCATGAAAAAAAAAATGAAAAAATCGTGTCCAGAAACACAAATTAATAGAGTAAACATTTCATAAGCTGCCATGAGACTGCTACTGTTATTGCAACAGTCACAAGACACAAGAATGATAACATCTCACAGTGTGGCTACAACTTAGAGCTACCTATTAAAGTGAGGCCGATGCAGAAACCTCGGTTCTTTCCTATGGCCAACAAGGGGCAACTCCTCTGTAAAAGAAGTCATATTGTACAGAAATATATGGTAAAACAACCTTCATCTTCTCTAATCTGTAACCTCAGTAAACACTGTCCCGATGGGTTATAGTCTGACTAGTTTCAGGTCTTAATGAATACAACAACATGATACTTATTCTGAATTTATAAGACTGCTAAAATTGCTCATTATGTTGGCACCTTTAGGAAAAACGCAAAGCTTAAAACATTCAGAAGAGCTGCCAGTTTGAGCCTTTTTATGCCATCAATAACTCATGTTTGTGGACACACTGAAAGTTTTCCCTATGATCCAAGATAGATTTTACAGTCAGAATGCTTTTTTTCCTGTCTCCATACATATACAGTCCATCGTGCAACAACTCCACTGGAATCATAATATAAATTGCCATGTCAGAGTCAATTGGTGTAGGTCAGTTTGTAATCAAACTGCATCTAATGCATCATTTCAGAGATGCACACCACTGATTGGTAAACATTAAACTTTAGAGCTGTATTTCTACCAAAAAAAAAAAACTAATTAGCAGTGTCTGTGTGTATTTATGTATTTCCTCGGCATTATTGCATGTAGATACTCTTCTATCACTCCATATCCTCCTCCCTCTATTCATAACATCTGCATTTGCATACTACAGTCAGTCCCTTGACTCATTATAATGCAATTAACACGCAATTAGGGTTTATTGAGGGCGAATTAGCTGACATGCAGAACAGACCTAATGTAGTGGGAAGGTGAAGGAATGTAACGTGACATTAGTGAGAGAAGAGAGGAGGTGGAGGAGGATAAAGGCCAAGAAATGGACCAGGAGGGATAAATGTGAAGATCAGAGGTTTTCACTCTGAAAGTACAGTTTAAGGCAGAGAGAGAGAAAGTAAAAAACGACTCGAGGAGGCTGAGACAAGATAGGATGGGAGCAGGAGCAAAACACAGTAAATGTCAGAGTTATAACTGGGTTATAACTCTCATGACCTCGGGGAGTAAGACAATATGTACTCAGTCAGTACATCCTGGCAGGAAGTCTATAAGGTTGTGGTTTAGCTCTTTCTTATATTAATGTTTATCTGCAAGTGTGAGTGTGTGAGTTCATGTGTCTCATCAGCTCAGAGATAGCGAGCAAAAAAGTGAAGACATTAAAATAGTGCACACTAATAGTGCAGACAAATGTACTAGATCGCTGTTACTTTTATTTACCCCCAAAAAGCTATTTTTTAAATCAAGCTAATGAATGTGATTTCAAGCCTTTTATAGGTTCAAAAAAGTAAGCAGATTACACAAATTACAAGAGAAAAATCAGCATCTAATTACCTTAAAGACATATATTTGTTTATTTGATTTAACCCTTTGCACCACCACACAAAAGAAGAAGACATAAAAATCTTTCCTATTAAAAAGCTAAAAGCTTGACTTTAATCAGCCTTTTTTTTGTTTTTTGTTTGTTTTTCTCAAAATAAAATTTGAAGGTCTTTCAGTGGAGCCCATCTATCTCTTAACTTTAAAGAAAATCATTCTGAGCCACATCAAAATATACCTGATTATTGCCCATTCTCAACTTCTCCACCTGGTTTCATCAAAGACAGAAAAAAAATGTCACGGATCACATTCCTCTGCCTCAGCTCTCACCTTGGTAAAGAAATCATAAAAATCTGAGAAATGTTACACATTTCAAAGGGAGCCAATATGCTCATTTCCAGCTTCTTATTCTTACACTTGTATTTGCTAAAGCAGCTTTGCAGGATTCACAGTTCAAATTATTCTT
Organism: Archocentrus centrarchus; assembly: GCF_007364275.1. Classification (NCBI taxonomy): domain Eukaryota; kingdom Metazoa; phylum Chordata; class Actinopteri; order Cichliformes; family Cichlidae; genus Archocentrus; species Archocentrus centrarchus. Next base: position 29,418,706 of record NC_044353.1, on the reverse strand, counting down.
TATTTAGCTCATACCTGAACCTTTCAGTTCATCCTGTGTCTGAAACAAGCTGGTGGGGTTGTCACCTTGCAGGTAGTCCCGAGAATCGCTGACCCACCCTGAAGCCTTTTGGTTGCCTTCAACTCAACGTCTTAACCTGGATGACTGAGAACCTACAGAGATGTTTAACAGCTGGGTGGGGCTTCTGTGCTCACAACCAGAGCTGTCAGCCTGCCTTGGCCATATTAGGGACTTCTGTTCTCTATGACATCAGATAGAGCCAAGAGTAGAAAAACTGAGTGCTTAGATCAGACTGAATCCAGAGCTTTCAGCTCTGCCTGCACACACAGTGATCTGATTGAAATTCTGGGCAGGTTTAATATGAGCGTCCGCTAATGGAGCAGTATATATGATGGACATCAAGGAAAAACAGAAGAGGTCCACTTTAAGTTTAGCTGATTATTGTGATACTGAATTTCTATGAGGTCATACGCTGAATTGCATGATTAATCTTGAGGTCTGTGCTTAACCAAGAAAACATGGAACTTCAGATGTTTGTTACAGAGATTTTTAGTCTTTATTGCAAATGCAGTGTGAATCTTTTATAAATTTTGGAGGTTCAGATGTAAAAATACAGAAAATAACCATTAAAAAAATTGCATCATTTCAGCTAAAAGTCAACATCAATCTGAAACCAAGTGGTTTCTGTAGCGCCATTTTCAGTTCACCTTTATTTTATTTCTGTTTGTTTCACTTCATCAATCTCAATGCATCTCTAACTCCTACATCTACCAACCTCTTAGCTTCCATCCACTTTGATCTACTTCTATCTCTCCCCATTTACCTTTACCTCTATCTTCTTTGTACATTAATCTACTCTGTCTCCATCTCCTTCCCCCTTTCTCTTTTTGAACCCATCTCTCAGTGCCATTTTCTAGAACAATCTCTATCTTTCTGTCTTTATGCAACTATCTAGTAAATTTCTGAGGTTTCGCCCCCAAGCACAAGTGAGCATCTCCCTCCAAACCATTTTCATTTATTCATGTTTTTACAATAAAACTTTGATTCTGTTGTTAGAATAAATAGGGAGCAGTGAATTATTTATGGTCTGATTTTAAAAACACCAAATCTCACACACACACACACACACACACACACACACACACACACACACACACACACACACACACACACACACACACACACACACACACACACACACACACCAAAACATGGCTGAAAACACCCATGCACAGATCAATAATAAATCACACAGCAGCAAGAGGGAGGAAGAAGCGATGAGCGAAGCATTTATAGTGCTCTGGGATGGTAAATACAAAATATGGACACCCATGCTCTCATTTGCAGCCGTGTTGTTGCTGTTGGTTTATAAAGCAACCAATAAATACATCACAGAGGCCTCGATCACTTAACACAATCAGGAAAAGAGGACAGACAGCAAATGCCTGAAGCTTTCTTTTTGCAGAGCACAAAGGTAGTCTGGTGCAGTTTTAATCTGGAAATGAGCAACGATGCAGCTTGAGTGCCTCACATCCACGACGATTTGCTCTTTAGTGAATTATCAGTGAGTTTCATTTGAACAGATCACTCATCACAGAGATACAAGTGGGGAAAAGTCA